>NW_027364282.1:0-266892 GCF_046119375.1 Phyllobates terribilis
GACAGGTGATCGGGGCCCGTCTGCCCACCAGGGACAGGTGATCGGGGCCCGTCTGCCCACCAGGGACAGGTGATCGGGGCCCGTCTGCCCACCAGGGACAGGTGATCGGGGCCCGTCTGCCCACCAGGGACAGGTGATCGGGGCCCGTCTGCCCACCAGGGACAGGTGATCGGGGCCCGTCTGCCCACCAGGGACAGGTGATCGGGGCCCGTCTGCCCACCAGGGACAGGTGATCGGGGCCCGTCTGCCCACCAGGGACAGGTGATCGGGGCCCGTCTGCCCACCAGGGACAGGTGATCGGGGCCCGTCTGCCCACCAGGGACAGGTGATCGGGGCCCGTCTGCCCACCAGGGACAGGTGATCGGGGCCCGTCTGCCCACCAGGGACAGGTGATCGGGGCCCGTCTGCCCACCAGGGACAGGTGATCGGGGCCCGTCTGCCCACCAGGGACAGGTGATCGGGGCCCGTCTGCCCACCAGGGACAGGTGATCGGGGCCCGTCTGCCCACCAGGGACAGGTGATCGGGGCCCGTCTGCCCACCAGGGACAGGTGATCGGGGCCCGTCTGCCCACCAGGGACAGGTGATCGGGGCCCGTCTGCCCACCAGGGACAGGTGATCGGGGCCCGTCTGCCCACCAGGGACAGGTGATCGGGGCCCGTCTGCCCACCAGGGACAGGTGATCGGGGCCCGTCTGCCCACCAGGGACAGGTGATCGGGGCCCGTCTGCCCACCAGGGACAGGTGATCGGGGCCCGTCTGCCCACCAGGGACAGGTGATCGGGGCCCGTCTGCCCACCAGGGACAGGTGATCGGGGCCCGTCTGCCCACCAGGGACAGGTGATCGGGGCCCGTCTGCCCACCAGGGACAGGTGATCGGGGCCCGTCTGCCCACCAGGGACAGGTGATCGGGGCCCGTCTGCCCACCAGGGACAGGTGATCGGGGCCCGTCTGCCCACCAGGGACAGGTGATCGGGGCCCGTCTGCCCACCAGGGACAGGTGATCGGGGCCCGTCTGCCCACCAGGGACAGGTGATCGGGGCCCGTCTGCCCACCAGGGACAGGTGATCGGGGCCCGTCTGCCCACCAGGGACAGGTGATCGGGGCCCGTCTGCCCACCAGGGACAGGTGATCGGGGCCCGTCTGCCCACCAGGGACAGGTGATCGGGGCCCGTCTGCCCACCAGGGACAGGTGATCGGGGCCCGTCTGCCCACCAGGGACAGGTGATCGGGGCCCGTCTGCCCACCAGGGACAGGTGATCGGGGCCCGTCTGCCCACCAGGGACAGGTGATCGGGGCCCGTCTGCCCACCAGGGACAGGTGATCGGGGCCCGTCTGCCCACCAGGGACAGGTGATCGGGGCCCGTCTGCCCACCAGGGACAGGTGATCGGGGCCCGTCTGCCCACCAGGGACAGGTGATCGGGGCCCGTCTGCCCACCAGGGACAGGTGATCGGGGCCCGTCTGCCCACCAGGGACAGGTGATCGGGGCCCGTCTGCCCACCAGGGACAGGTGATCGGGGCCCGTCTGCCCACCAGGGACAGGTGATCGGGGCCCGTCTGCCCACCAGGGACAGGTGATCGGGGCCCGTCTGCCCACCAGGGACAGGTGATCGGGGCCCGTCTGCCCACCAGGGACAGGTGATCGGGGCCCGTCTGCCCACCAGGGACAGGTGATCGGGGCCCGTCTGCCCACCAGGGACAGGTGATCGGGGCCCGTCTGCCCACCAGGGACAGGTGATCGGGGCCCGTCTGCCCACCAGGGACAGGTGATCGGGGCCCGTCTGCCCACCAGGGACAGGTGATCGGGGCCCGTCTGCCCACCAGGGACAGGTGATCGGGGCCCGTCTGCCCACCAGGGACAGGTGATCGGGGCCCGTCTGCCCACCAGGGACAGGTGATCGGGGCCCGTCTGCCCACCAGGGACAGGTGATCGGGGCCCGTCTGCCCACCAGGGACAGGTGATCGGGGCCCGTCTGCCCACCAGGGACAGGTGATCGGGGCCCGTCTGCCCACCAGGGACAGGTGATCGGGGCCCGTCTGCCCACCAGGGACAGGTGATCGGGGCCCGTCTGCCCACCAGGGACAGGTGATCGGGGCCCGTCTGCCCACCAGGGACAGGTGATCGGGGCCCGTCTGCCCACCAGGGACAGGTGATCGGGGCCCGTCTGCCCACCAGGGACAGGTGATCGGGGCCCGTCTGCCCACCAGGGACAGGTGATCGGGGCCCGTCTGCCCACCAGGGACAGGTGATCGGGGCCCGTCTGCCCACCAGGGACAGGTGATCGGGGCCCGTCTGCCCACCAGGGACAGGTGATCGGGGCCCGTCTGCCCACCAGGGACAGGTGATCGGGGCCCGTCTGCCCACCAGGGACAGGTGATCGGGGCCCGTCTGCCCACCAGGGACAGGTGATCGGGGCCCGTCTGCCCACCAGGGACAGGTGATCGGGGCCCGTCTGCCCACCAGGGACAGGTGATCGGGGCCCGTCTGCCCACCAGGGACAGGTGATCGGGGCCCGTCTGCCCACCAGGGACAGGTGATCGGGGCCCGTCTGCCCACCAGGGACAGGTGATCGGGGCCCGTCTGCCCACCAGGGACAGGTGATCGGGGCCCGTCTGCCCACCAGGGACAGGTGATCGGGGCCCGTCTGCCCACCAGGGACAGGTGATCGGGGCCCGTCTGCCCACCAGGGACAGGTGATCGGGGCCCGTCTGCCCACCAGGGACAGGTGATCGGGGCCCGTCTGCCCACCAGGGACAGGTGATCGGGGCCCGTCTGCCCACCAGGGACAGGTGATCGGGGCCCGTCTGCCCACCAGGGACAGGTGATCGGGGCCCGTCTGCCCACCAGGGACAGGTGATCGGGGCCCGTCTGCCCACCAGGGACAGGTGATCGGGGCCCGTCTGCCCACCAGGGACAGGTGATCGGGGCCCGTCTGCCCACCAGGGACAGGTGATCGGGGCCCGTCTGCCCACCAGGGACAGGTGATCGGGGCCCGTCTGCCCACCAGGGACAGGTGATCGGGGCCCGTCTGCCCACCAGGGACAGGTGATCGGGGCCCGTCTGCCCACCAGGGACAGGTGATCGGGGCCCGTCTGCCCACCAGGGACAGGTGATCGGGGCCCGTCTGCCCACCAGGGACAGGTGATCGGGGCCCGTCTGCCCACCAGGGACAGGTGATCGGGGCCCGTCTGCCCACCAGGGACAGGTGATCGGGGCCCGTCTGCCCACCAGGGACAGGTGATCGGGGCCCGTCTGCCCACCAGGGACAGGTGATCGGGGCCCGTCTGCCCACCAGGGACAGGTGATCGGGGCCCGTCTGCCCACCAGGGACAGGTGATCGGGGCCCGTCTGCCCACCAGGGACAGGTGATCGGGGCCCGTCTGCCCACCAGGGACAGGTGATCGGGGCCCGTCTGCCCACCAGGGACAGGTGATCGGGGCCCGTCTGCCCACCAGGGACAGGTGATCGGGGCCCGTCTGCCCACCAGGGACAGGTGATCGGGGCCCGTCTGCCCACCAGGGACAGGTGATCGGGGCCCGTCTGCCCACCAGGGACAGGTGATCGGGGCCCGTCTGCCCACCAGGGACAGGTGATCGGGGCCCGTCTGCCCACCAGGGACAGGTGATCGGGGCCCGTCTGCCCACCAGGGACAGGTGATCGGGGCCCGTCTGCCCACCAGGGACAGGTGATCGGGGCCCGTCTGCCCACCAGGGACAGGTGATCGGGGCCCGTCTGCCCACCAGGGACAGGTGATCGGGGCCCGTCTGCCCACCAGGGACAGGTGATCGGGGCCCGTCTGCCCACCAGGGACAGGTGATCGGGGCCCGTCTGCCCACCAGGGACAGGTGATCGGGGCCCGTCTGCCCACCAGGGACAGGTGATCGGGGCCCGTCTGCCCACCAGGGACAGGTGATCGGGGCCCGTCTGCCCACCAGGGACAGGTGATCGGGGCCCGTCTGCCCACCAGGGACAGGTGATCGGGGCCCGTCTGCCCACCAGGGACAGGTGATCGGGGCCCGTCTGCCCACCAGGGACAGGTGATCGGGGCCCGTCTGCCCACCAGGGACAGGTGATCGGGGCCCGTCTGCCCACCAGGGACAGGTGATCGGGGCCCGTCTGCCCACCAGGGACAGGTGATCGGGGCCCGTCTGCCCACCAGGGACAGGTGATCGGGGCCCGTCTGCCCACCAGGGACAGGTGATCGGGGCCCGTCTGCCCACCAGGGACAGGTGATCGGGGCCCGTCTGCCCACCAGGGACAGGTGATCGGGGCCCGTCTGCCCACCAGGGACAGGTGATCGGGGCCCGTCTGCCCACCAGGGACAGGTGATCGGGGCCCGTCTGCCCACCAGGGACAGGTGATCGGGGCCCGTCTGCCCACCAGGGACAGGTGATCGGGGCCCGTCTGCCCACCAGGGACAGGTGATCGGGGCCCGTCTGCCCACCAGGGACAGGTGATCGGGGCCCGTCTGCCCACCAGGGACAGGTGATCGGGGCCCGTCTGCCCACCAGGGACAGGTGATCGGGGCCCGTCTGCCCACCAGGGACAGGTGATCGGGGCCCGTCTGCCCACCAGGGACAGGTGATCGGGGCCCGTCTGCCCACCAGGGACAGGTGATCGGGGCCCGTCTGCCCACCAGGGACAGGTGATCGGGGCCCGTCTGCCCACCAGGGACAGGTGATCGGGGCCCGTCTGCCCACCAGGGACAGGTGATCGGGGCCCGTCTGCCCACCAGGGACAGGTGATCGGGGCCCGTCTGCCCACCAGGGACAGGTGATCGGGGCCCGTCTGCCCACCAGGGACAGGTGATCGGGGCCCGTCTGCCCACCAGGGACAGGTGATCGGGGCCCGTCTGCCCACCAGGGACAGGTGATCGGGGCCCGTCTGCCCACCAGGGACAGGTGATCGGGGCCCGTCTGCCCACCAGGGACAGGTGATCGGGGCCCGTCTGCCCACCAGGGACAGGTGATCGGGGCCCGTCTGCCCACCAGGGACAGGTGATCGGGGCCCGTCTGCCCACCAGGGACAGGTGATCGGGGCCCGTCTGCCCACCAGGGACAGGTGATCGGGGCCCGTCTGCCCACCAGGGACAGGTGATCGGGGCCCGTCTGCCCACCAGGGACAGGTGATCGGGGCCCGTCTGCCCACCAGGGACAGGTGATCGGGGCCCGTCTGCCCACCAGGGACAGGTGATCGGGGCCCGTCTGCCCACCAGGGACAGGTGATCGGGGCCCGTCTGCCCACCAGGGACAGGTGATCGGGGCCCGTCTGCCCACCAGGGACAGGTGATCGGGGCCCGTCTGCCCACCAGGGACAGGTGATCGGGGCCCGTCTGCCCACCAGGGACAGGTGATCGGGGCCCGTCTGCCCACCAGGGACAGGTGATCGGGGCCCGTCTGCCCACCAGGGACAGGTGATCGGGGCCCGTCTGCCCACCAGGGACAGGTGATCGGGGCCCGTCTGCCCACCAGGGACAGGTGATCGGGGCCCGTCTGCCCACCAGGGACAGGTGATCGGGGCCCGTCTGCCCACCAGGGACAGGTGATCGGGGCCCGTCTGCCCACCAGGGACAGGTGATCGGGGCCCGTCTGCCCACCAGGGACAGGTGATCGGGGCCCGTCTGCCCACCAGGGACAGGTGATCGGGGCCCGTCTGCCCACCAGGGACAGGTGATCGGGGCCCGTCTGCCCACCAGGGACAGGTGATCGGGGCCCGTCTGCCCACCAGGGACAGGTGATCGGGGCCCGTCTGCCCACCAGGGACAGGTGATCGGGGCCCGTCTGCCCACCAGGGACAGGTGATCGGGGCCCGTCTGCCCACCAGGGACAGGTGATCGGGGCCCGTCTGCCCACCAGGGACAGGTGATCGGGGCCCGTCTGCCCACCAGGGACAGGTGATCGGGGCCCGTCTGCCCACCAGGGACAGGTGATCGGGGCCCGTCTGCCCACCAGGGACAGGTGATCGGGGCCCGTCTGCCCACCAGGGACAGGTGATCGGGGCCCGTCTGCCCACCAGGGACAGGTGATCGGGGCCCGTCTGCCCACCAGGGACAGGTGATCGGGGCCCGTCTGCCCACCAGGGACAGGTGATCGGGGCCCGTCTGCCCACCAGGGACAGGTGATCGGGGCCCGTCTGCCCACCAGGGACAGGTGATCGGGGCCCGTCTGCCCACCAGGGACAGGTGATCGGGGCCCGTCTGCCCACCAGGGACAGGTGATCGGGGCCCGTCTGCCCACCAGGGACAGGTGATCGGGGCCCGTCTGCCCACCAGGGACAGGTGATCGGGGCCCGTCTGCCCACCAGGGACAGGTGATCGGGGCCCGTCTGCCCACCAGGGACAGGTGATCGGGGCCCGTCTGCCCACCAGGGACAGGTGATCGGGGCCCGTCTGCCCACCAGGGACAGGTGATCGGGGCCCGTCTGCCCACCAGGGACAGGTGATCGGGGCCCGTCTGCCCACCAGGGACAGGTGATCGGGGCCCGTCTGCCCACCAGGGACAGGTGATCGGGGCCCGTCTGCCCACCAGGGACAGGTGATCGGGGCCCGTCTGCCCACCAGGGACAGGTGATCGGGGCCCGTCTGCCCACCAGGGACAGGTGATCGGGGCCCGTCTGCCCACCAGGGACAGGTGATCGGGGCCCGTCTGCCCACCAGGGACAGGTGATCGGGGCCCGTCTGCCCACCAGGGACAGGTGATCGGGGCCCGTCTGCCCACCAGGGACAGGTGATCGGGGCCCGTCTGCCCACCAGGGACAGGTGATCGGGGCCCGTCTACATGGTGGGCGCTTCTAGAAGTACTCCTAGTGTGCAGTTCTAGAACTACCCGTAGTGCCGTGAGCAGTTCTAGAACTTCTAGTGTGCAGTTCTAATACTGCTCCCGGTGGGCGCTTCTAGAACTACCCCCCCGGTGGGCGCTTCTAGAACTACCCCCCCCGGTGGGCGCTTCTAGAACTACCCCCCCCCCCCCGGTGGGCGCTTCTAGAACTACCCCCCCCCCCCCCGGTGGGCGCTTCTAGAACTACCCCCCCCCCCGTGGGCGCTTCTAGAACTGCCCCCGGTGGGCGCTTCTAGAACTACCCCCCCCCCGTGGGCGCTTCTAGAACTACCCCCGTGGGCGCTTCTAGAACTAACCCCCCCCCCCCCCCGTGGGCACTTCTAGAACTACCCCCCCCCCCCCCGTGGGCGCTTCTAGAACTACCCCCCCCCCCCCGGTGGGCGCTTCTAGAACTACCCCCCCCCCCCCCCCCCGGTGGGCGCTTCTAGAACTACCCCCAGTGGGCGCTTCTAGAACTACCCCCGGTGGGCGCTTCTAGAACTACCCCCGGTGGGCGCTTCTAGAACTACCCCCGGTGGGCGCTTCTAGAAGTCCTCTTAGTGTGCAGTTCTAGAACTACACCTGGTGTCTGTGGGCGGTTATAGAACTACCCCTGGTGCCGTGAGTAGTTCTAGAACTTCTTTTAGTGTGCGGTTCTAATACTGCTCCTGGTGGGCGCCTTTAGAACTTCCCCTGGTGGGCGGTTCTAGAAGTACTCCTAGTATGCAGTTCTAGAACTACCCCTGGTGGGTGGTTCTGAAACTACCCCTGGTGCTGTGAGTGGTTCTAGAACTTCTACTAGTGTGCAGTTCTAATAATGCTCCTGGTAGGTGGTTCTAGAAGTACTCTAGTGAGCAGTTCTAGAAATATCCCTGGTGCCGGTGGGCTCTTCTAGAACTATCCCTCGTGGGCGCTTCTAGAACTACACATAGTGCCGGTGAGCGGTTCTGAAGCTACCTCTGGTGGGCGCTTCTAGAAGTACTCGTAGTGTGCAGTTCTAGACCTACTCCTGGTGGGCGGTTATAGAACTACACCTGGTGGGCGGTTATAGAACTACACCTGGTGGGCGGTTATAGAACTACACCTGGTGCCGTGAGCAGTTCTAGAACTTCTTTTAGTGTGCGGTTCTAATACTGCTCCTGGTGGGCGCTTTTAGAACTTCCCCTGGTGGGCGGTTCTAGAAGTACTCCTAGTATGCAGTTCTAGAACTACCCCTGGTGCCGGTGGGCGCTTCTATAACTACCCCTGGTGGGCAGTTCTAGATCTACACCTGGTGCCGGTGGACGGTTCTAGAACCACTCCTAGTGTGCAGCTCTAGAACTGCCCCTGGGAGCGCTTCTAGAACTACCCCTCACGGGCGCTTCTAGAAGTACTCCTAGTGTGCAGTTCTAGAACTACCCGCAGTGCCGTGAGCAGTTCTAGAACTTCTAGTGTGCAGTTCTAATACTGCTCCTGGTGGGCGCTTTTAGAACTACCCCCGGTGCCGTCGGGCGCTTCTAGAACTACACCTAGTGCCGGTGAGCGGTTCTGAAACTACCCCCGCTGGGCGCTTCTAGAAGTACTCTTAGTGTGCAGTTCTAGAACTACTCCCGATGCCGATGAGCGCTTCTAGAGCTACCTCTGGTGGGCGCTTCTAGAAGTACTCCTAGTGTCCCGTTCTAGAACTACCCCTGGTGCCGTGAGCGGTTCTAATACTGCTCCTGGTGAGCGGTTTTAGACCTACCCTTGGTGGGCGGTTCTAGAAGTACTCCTAGTGTGCAGTACTAGAACTACCCCTGGTGCCGGTGTGCGCTTCTAGAACTACCCCTGGTGCCATGATCGGTTGTAGAACTTCTTCTAGATTGCGGTTCTAATACTGCTCCTGGTGGGCGCTTCTAATACTATCACTGGTGGGCAGTTCTAGTACTACTCATTGTGCTGGTGGGCACTTCTAGAACTACCCCTGGTGGGTGGTTCTGAAACTACTGGTGCTGATGGACTCTTCTAGAAATACCCCTGGTGGGCAGTCATAGAACTACCTCTGGTGCTGGTGGGCGCTTCTAGAACTACCCCTGGTGGGCGCTTCTAGAACTAACCGCAGTGTAGTGTGCGGTTCTAATACTGTTCCAGGTGGGCGCTTCTAAAGCTACCCCTGGCGGGCGCTTCTAGAACTACCCCTGGCGGGCGCTTCTAGAACTACCCGCAGTGTAGTGTGTGGTTCTAATACTGTTCCAGGTGGGCGCTTCTAGAACTACATCTCTTGGGCGCTTCTAGAAGTACTCTTAGTGTGCGGTTCTAGAACTACCCCTGATACAGGTGGGCGGTTCTAGAACTACTGCTAATATGCAGTTCTAGAACTACCCCTGGTGGGCGCTTCTAGAACTACCCGCAGTGTAGTGTGCGGTTCTAATACTGTTCCAGGTGGGCGCTTCTAGAAGTACTCCTAGTGTGCAGTTCTAGAACTACTCCCGGTGCCGATGGAAGCTTCTAGAACTACCCCCCGATGGGCGCTTCTAGAACTACCCCTCACGGGCGCTTCTAGAAGTACTCCTAGTGTGCAGTTCTAGAACTACCCGCAGTGCCGTGAGCAGTTCTAGAACTTCTAGTGTGCAGTTCTAATACTACCCCCGGTGGGCGCTTCTAGAACTACCCCCGGTGGGCGCTTCTAGAACTACCCCCGGTGGGCGCTTCTAGAACTACCCCCGGTGGGCGCTTCTAGAACTACCCCCGGTGGGCGCTTCTAGAACTACCCCCGGTGGGCGCTTCTAGAACTACCCCCGGTGGGCGCTTCTAGAACTACCCCCGGTGGGCGCTTCTAGAACTACCCCCGGTGGGCGCTTCTAGAACTACCCCCGGTGGGCGCTTCTAGAACTACACCTAGTGCTGGTGAGCGGTTCTGAAACTACCCCCGCTGGGCGCTTCTAGAAGTACTCTTAGTGTGCAGTTCTAGAACTACTCCCGGTGCCGATGGACGGTTCTAGAACTACCCCCGGTGCCGATGGGCGCTTCTAGAACTACCCCCGGTGCCGTGAGCGGTTCTAGCACTTCTAGTGTGCGGTTCTAATACTGCTCCTGGTGAGCGCTTTTAGACCTACCCTTGGTGGGCGGTTCTAGAAGTACTCCTAGTGTGCAGTACTAGAACTACCCCTGGTGCCGGTGTGCGCTTCTAGAACTACCCCTGGTGCCATGATCGGTTGTAGAACTTCTTCTAGATTGCGCTTCTAATACTGCTCCTGGTGGGCGCTTCTAATACTATCACTGGTGGGCAGTTCTAGTACTACTCATTGTGCTGGTGGGCACTTCTAGAACTACCCCTGGTGGGTGGTTCTGAAACTACTGGTGCCGATGGGCGCTTCTAGAAAAACCCCTGGTGGGCGCTTCTAGAACTACCCGTAGTGTGTGGTTCTAATACTGTTCCAGGTGGGCGCTTCTAGAACTACATCTTGTGGGTGCTTCTATAAGTACTCAGTGTGCGGTTCTAGAACTACCCCTGGTGCAGGTGGGCGGTTCTAGTACTACCTCTAGTGTGCAGTTCTCGAACTACTGCTAACATGCAGTTCTAGAACTACCCCTGGTGCCCGTGGGGGGTTCTAGAGCTACCCCTGGTGGGCGCTACTAGAACTACACCTGGTGGGTGCTTCTAGAAGTACTCCTAGTATGCAGTTCTAGAACTACCCCGGTGCCGTGAGTGGTACTAGAACTAGTCCTGGTGGGCAGTTCTAGAACTTCTTCTAGTGTGCAGTTCTAATACTGCTCCTGGTGGGCGCTTTTAGAACTTCCCCTGGTGGGCGGTTCTAGAAGTACTCCTAGTATGCAGTTCTAGAACTACCCCTGGTGCCGGAGGGTGCTTCTGGAACTACCCCTGGTGGGTGGTTCTGAAACTACCCCTGGTGCTGTGAGTGGTTCTAGAACTTCTACTAGTGTGCAGTTCTAATAATGCTCCTGGTAGGTGGTTCTAGAAGTACTCTAGTGAGCAGTTCTAGAAATATCCCTGGTGCCGGTGGGCTCTTCTAGAATTACTCCTAGTGTGCAGTTCTAGAACTTCCCCCTAGGGGGTGCTTCTAGAACTACACCTAGTGCCGGTGAACGGTTCTGAAGCTACCTCCGCTGGGCGCTTCTAGAACTACCCCTGGTGGGCGCTTTTAGAAGTACTCTTAGTGTGCAGTTCTAGAACTACACCTGGTGTCTGTGGGCGGTTCTAGAGCTACATCTGGTGGGCGGTTATAGAACTACCCCTGGTGCCGTGAGCAGTTCTAGAACTTCTTTTAGTGTGCGGTTCTAATACTGCTCCTGGTGGGCGCTTTTAGAACTTCCCCTGGTGGGCGGTTCTAGAAGTACTCCTAGTATGTAGTTCTAGAACTACCCCTGGTGCCGGTGGGCGGTTCTAGATCTACACCTGGTGTCGGTGAACGGTTCTAGAACTACCCCCTGGTGGGTGGTTCTGAAACTACCCCTGGTGCTGTGAGTGGTTCTAGAACTTCTACTAGTGTGTGTAACGGGTCCGGGAGGCGGAACCTCTGAGCTACTATACAAGGGGGCGGCCCTTGTAAGGGAGCGGGTGGCAGTCTCTGGGTGAACGGACAGGGAGTTACGGCAAGTGATCAGGGCAGTCTCTGGGTAAGGGGTAGGTACGACCTGTGATGGCAGAGCCTCCGGGTAGGCTAGCAGGCAGATGGTAGATGTGTGCTCCCAGGTGAGCAAGAGAGAGTCTCTGGAATAGCAGGTGGTCACGGCACGTGACGGCGGAACCTCCGGGCTGGCAGGCAGGTAGGTAACGGAGAAGCGCTCCCAGGTGAGCGGGCAAGAGTCTCTGGAATAGCTGGTGGTCACCGCACGTGACAACGGGACCTCCGGGCTGGCAAGCAGGCAGGTAACGGAGATGCGCTCCCAGGTGAGCGGGCAAGAGTCTCTGAGATAGCTGGTGGTCACAGCACGTGACAACGGAGCCTCCGGGCTGGCAAGCAGGCAGGTAACGGAGATGCGCTCCCAGGTGAGCGGGCAAGCTGGTCCATAGACAGACTGACCGGAGTAGTAAGGCAGACCGTCGGACCTCAGACTGGCAGACAGGTAACAAGTATTCAGGCAGGAATCTGGCAGGAATCTGGCAGGAAACTGGCAGGAAACTGGCAGGAAACTGGCAGGAAACTGGCAGGAAACTGGCAGGAAACTGGCAGGAAACTGGCAGGAAACTGGCAGGAAACTGGCAGGAAACTGGCAGGAAACTGGCAACGGGACCTGAGGGCTGAAGCACAGGTGAGACACAGGTGCAAACAACATTGCTCGGGCACCTCCATTTTGGAGGAGGTGCCTTAAATATGATGAAGTCCTCCGGCCATTGGCCGGGGACTCTTTAGGGCGGCGCGCGCGGCCCCTTTAAGAGGAGGGGAGCGCGCGCGCGCGCGCCCTAAGCACAGGGGCCGGGAAGGAGCGCGCGCTGAGAGCAGAGCAGGAGGAGGACGCCGGGACGGAGCGCGCGCTGACAGCAGAGCGGGGGGAGGAAGCCGGGCACGGAGCAGAGCGGTGAGGGGAGCAGCGTCCCTGCCTAGCAG
This sequence comes from Phyllobates terribilis, assembly GCF_046119375.1. Taxonomy (NCBI): domain Eukaryota; kingdom Metazoa; phylum Chordata; class Amphibia; order Anura; family Dendrobatidae; genus Phyllobates; species Phyllobates terribilis. The sequence goes on from NW_027364282.1 coordinate 12,344, forward strand.
AGGGCAGGGACGCCGGCACTACAGTACCCCCCCCTTTAGGCCCCCCCTTTTTTAGGCCAGACAGAAATTTAGCTAGGATGAGAGGGGCATGGATGTTCTCCCGGGGCTCCCACGTTCTCTCCTCAGGACCAAACCCCTTCCAATCTACCAGGAAAAAGGTCTTTCCTCTTACCCTTTTGGTGGCAAGAATGTTCTCTACCTCAAACTCGTCCTCAGCAGAAACCGGAGCAGGAGGCGTACCTGTAGACTTGGAAAAAGAGTTAAGCACCACAGGTTTGAGGAGAGACACATGGAAGGAGTTAGGGATCCGTAAGTTGGCCGGGAGTTTCAATTTATAGGCCACCGGGTTGATCTGACTGATGACCTCCAGTGGGCCGATGAACCGAGGCCCTAACTTATAGGAAGGGATCTTGAGCCGGACATATTTGGACGAGAGCCAGACTTTATCCCCAGGGCGGAATTGAGGAGGGTCCAGACGTTTTTTGTCAGCGTGTCTTTTCATACGCTCGGATGACAGAAGGAGTGCGGACCGGGTACTCTCCCATATGGAGGAAAATTTGTTAACAAGAGATTCCGCAGCCGGATTGTCCGCCGAGGTGGAGACGGGAAACGGGATCCGAGGATGCTGACCGTAGACTACAAAAAACGGGGATTTGGAGGAAGACTCGCTCTCGTGATTGTTGTACGAGAATTCGGCCCATGGCAGGAGATCCACCCAGTCAGAATGGTGGGCATTAACGAAGTGCCGAAGGTAACTGGTCAGGTTCTGATTGATCCGCTCCACTTGACCATTAGACTGTGGGTGGTAAGCGGAGGAGAAGTCCAGGGTGACGTCCAGCAATTTACAAGTGGCTCTCCAGAAACGGGAAGTGAACTGTACCCCACGATCCGACACGATGTGACGGGGCAGGCCATGAAGACGGAAGATGTGGCGGATAAAGTCTTTAGCCAGCTCGGGTGCAGACGGAAGACCTGGCAGTGGAGTGAAGTGAGCCATCTTGGAGAAGCGGTCAGCGACCACCCAAATGACCGTACAACCGGCAGAGACGGGCAGATCAGTAATGAAGTCCATCGCTATATGCTGCCAGGGGGCAGCAGGTACTGGCAGAGGTAGGAGGCGGCCGGCCGGCAGGTGTCTCGGAACTTTGTTGCGGGCGCAGGACACACAGGCAGAAACAAAGTCTATTACATCCTTGTGCAGGTTAGGCCACCAGTAGTGCCGGGTAATAAGCTGGAGGGTCTTTTTCTGACCGGCGTGGCCAGCTAGTTTAGACGAATGACCCCAGTGTAGGATCTTCTCCCGATCAGGTACTGGTACGAACGTCTTACCAGGAGGAAGACGATTTAGACTCACGGGAGCCACCTGCATTACTCTGGCGGGATCGATGATATGTTTCGGATCCTCCTCGAGATCAGACACCAGAAAGGATCGAGACAAGGCGTCCGCCTTGACGTTTTTGTCAGCCGGGCGAAAATGAAGGACAAAATCAAAACGAGCAAAAAACAAGGACCACCGGGCTTGGCGCGGGTTAAGTCTCTGGGCATGCTGGAGGTAAGCCAAGTTCTTGTGGTCAGTGTAAATTATTACCGGGTGAAGAGCCCCCTCGAGCAGGTAACGCCACTCCTCCAATGCCAGTTTGATGGCCAATAACTCTCGGTCTCCTATGGAATAGTTGCGCTCAGAGGAGGAGAAGAGTTTAGAGAAGAAGCCACAAGTTACCATCCTCCCGGAAGATGATTTTTGAGTAAGTACCGCTCCGGCTCCAGAGGAGGAGGCGTCAACTTCCAGGAAGAACTGCTTGTTGCCATCTGGGCGATGCAGCACCGGGGCGGAAGAGAAGGCCTGTTTAAGGGAAAGAAAGGCCTCCTCTGCTTCGGGTGGCCACTCTTTGGGATTAGTACCTTTACGGGTGAGCGCAGAAATTGGGGCCGTCCGGGAAGAGAAGTGTGGTATGAAGAGGCGGTAGTAGTTGGCGAAGCCCAGGAATCGCTGAATGGCCTTCAACCCCTCCGGTCGGGGCCATTTCTCGATGGCAGACAGTTTCTCAGGATCCATTTGTAGGCCGGTCTGAGAGATAATGTAGCCCAGAAACGGAAGCGAGGTCTGCTCAAAGAGGCACTTCTCAAATTTAGCGTAGAGATGGTTCTGCCTTAGCCTGAGCAGGACCTGACGAACGTCCCTCCGGTGAGTCTGGAGATCCGGAGAGAAGACCAAGATGTCGTCCAGGTACACCACTACGCAGGAGTAGAGAAGGTCCCGGAAGATGTCATTGACCAACTCTTGAAAGACGGCAGGAGCGTTACAGAGACCAAAGGGCATTACCAGGTATTCATAGTGGCCGTCCCGGGTGTTGAATGCCGTCTTCCATTCATCCCCCTGACGAATACGAACCAGGTTGTACGCCCCACGAAGGTCCAGTTTGGTGAAGATCCTAGCCCCCCTCAGACGATCAAATAATTCTGGAATGAGCGGAAGGGGGTACTTATTCTTCACCGTGATCAGGTTTAGGCCTCTATAGTCTATACAGGGACGGAGAGAGCCGTCCTTTTTGACGAAAAAGAAGCCTGCTCCCGCCGGGGAGGTAGATTTCCGGATGAATCCTCTGGCCAGATTCTCCTCAATATATTCGGACATTGACCGGGTCTCAGCAGCGGATAAAGGATAGATACGCCCACGGGGAGGAGTAGTACCGGGTAGCAGATCGATGGGACAGTCGTATGGTCTATGTGGTGGTAATGTCTCTGCCTCCTTTTTATTAAAGACATCTGCATAAGACCAATAAGGAATCGGAAGTCCAGGTAGATTAGCTGGGGTAGGAGAGGGACGGACGGGATGGACGGGAACCAGGCAGGTTTTATGACAGTCTTGTCCCCAGCGAAGGACCTCTCCGGTTTGCCAGTCTAGCACGGGTGCATGTCTCTGGAGCCAGGGCAAACCTAGCAAGAGGGCGTGAGAGAGTCCAGGCAGAACATGAAAGGAGATACTTTCAGAATGCAGCATTCCCACCTGCAGGGTAATGGATTCGGTGATGAGTTGAATGGGGCGAGGTAAGAGGCCCCCATCCACGGCAGCGACAGACAAGGGTACAGCCAGAGGTTTGGTGGGGATGCGGTATTTCTCAACCAGGGACTGTGAAATAAGGTTCCCGGCTGCTCCAGAGTCAAGTTGGGCTAGTTCGAAATAACGGTTCTCCCCGTAGATGATCGAAACTGACAACAGCAGGGATGGAGAGGATTTATTCTTGTCTAGGTGGACCTCTCTGAGCGAACCTAGACACAGGCGTTTCCCGACCTCTCCGGGCAGGCACGGATCCGGTGCTCCTTACTGCCACAGTAGAAGCAGCTCCCCTCGGCACGGCGTGAGTCCTGACGGGTTTTGACCATCTTGGTCTGGTCGACCTGCATAGGCTCAGGAGAGTGTACCTGGGGAGAGATGGAGGGAATGACGGGTTTCTGGAAAGTAGGAGCTAAACGTGGAATCCTTCTCTCACGGGTGACCTCTTTGGCACGCTCCTGGAACCGTAGGTCAATCCGGGTGGCAAGAGTTATTAAGTCATCGAGAGTGGTAGGAATGTCCCGACCGGCAAGTTCATCTTTAATACGGCCGGACAGACCCTCCCAGAAGACGGAAACCAGAGCGTCGTTATCCCAGGCCAGCTCCGAGGCAAGGGTACGGAACCGTATGGCATATTGGCCCACGGTGAGACTCCCCTGACGGAGGCGTAGCAACGATGATGCAGATGAGGTCTTCCGTCCGGGTTCGTCGAAGACTTTCCGGAAAGCCGTGAGAAAAGCAGGCAAGTTGGACACCAGGGGGTCTCCTCTCTCCCATAGAGGATTCAGCCAGGCCAGGGCCTCCCCGGTGAGATGGGACATGATGAAGGCAATTTTGGCCCGGTCGGAGTTAAACTGGTAGGACAAAAGTTCAAAATGCAGGGTGCACTGATTTAAGAAGCCCCGAGCCTGGACGGGGTCGCCTCCGAAGCGAGGAGGTGCAGAAAGCCGGGGTCCGGGGTAGGATACCATAGTATTAGTGGGCAGCGGAGCTGCCGGATTGCAAGATATGGCACTGGCGGAGGTTGTTGGTGGATCAGACAGAGTGTTCAGGCGAGTATTAACATTCCGCAGGTGACCCAGGATGGCCTCCTGTTGGGACCTCTGACGGGACAGTTCAAGACAGAGGTCAGAGAGCGAGGGAGCTTGGGTGCCACCGGGTTCCATGGCCCGAGCAAACTGTAACGGGTCCGGGAGGCGGAACCTCTGAGCTACTATACAAGGGGGCGGCCCTTGTAAGGGAGCGGGTGGCAGTCTCTGGGTGAACGGACAGGGAGTTACGGCAAGTGATCAGGGCAGTCTCTGGGTAAGGGGTAGGTACGACCTGTGATGGCAGAGCCTCCGGGTAGGCTAGCAGGCAGATGGTAGATGTGTGCTCCCAGGTGAGCAAGCGAGAGTCTCTGGAATAGCAGGTGGTCACGGCACGTGACGGCGGAACCTCCGGGCTGGCAGGCAGGTAGGTAACTGAGAAGCGCTCCCAGGTGAGCGGGCAAGAGTCTCTGGAATAGCTGGTGGTCACCGCACGTGACAACGGGACCTCCGGGCTGGCAAGCAGGCAGGTAACGGAGATGCGCTCCCAGGTGAGCGGGCAAGAGTCTCTGAGATAGCTGGTGGTCACAGCACGTGACAACGGAGCCTCCGGGCTGGCAAGCAGGCAGGTAACGGAGATGCGCTCCCAGGTGAGCGGGCAAGCTGGTCCATAGACAGACTGACCGGAGTAGTAAGGCAGACCGTCGGACCTCAGGCAAGCAGGCAGGTAGCTGATATGCGCTCCCAGGTGAGCGGGCAGGCTGGTCCTTTAGACAGACTGACAGGAGTAGTAAGGCAGACCGTCGGACCTCAGACTGGCAGACAGGTAACAAGTATTCAGGCAGGAAACTGGCAGGAAACTGGCAGGAAACTGGCAGGAAACTGGCAGGAAACTGGCAGGAAACTGGCAGGAAACTGGCAGGAAACTGGCAGGAAACTGGCAGGAAACTGGCAGGAAACTGGCAACGGGACCTGAGGGCTGAAGCACAGGTGAGACACAGGTGCAAACAACATTGCTCGGGCACCTCCATTTTGGAGGAGGTGCCTTAAATATGATGAAGTCCTCCGGCCATTGGCCGGGGACTCTTTAGGGCGGCGCGCGCGGCCCCTTTAAGAGGAGGGGAGCGCGCGCGCGCCCTAAGCACAGGGGCCGGGAAGGAGCGCGCGCTGAGAGCAGAGCAGGAGGAGGACGCCGGGACGGAGCGTGCGCTGACAGCAGAGCGGGGGGAGGAAGCCGGGCACGGAGCAGAGCGGTGAGGGGAGCAGCGTCCCTGCCTAGCAGAGGGCAGGGACGCCGGCACTACAGTGTGCAGTTCTAATAATGCTCCTGGTAGGTGGTTCTAGAAGTACTCTAGTGAGCAGTTCTAGAAATACCCCTGGTGCCCGGTGGGCTATTCTAGAACCACTCCTAGTGTGCAGCTCTAGAACTACCCCCGGTGGGCGCTTCTAGAACTACCCCCGGTGGGCGCTTCTAGAACTACCCCTCACGGGCGCTTCTAGAAGTACTCCTAGTGTGCAGTTCTAGAACTGCTCACGGCACTGCGGGTAGTTCTAGAACTTCTAGTGTGCAGTTCTAATACTGCTCCTGGTGGGCACTTTTAGAACTACCCCCGGTGCCGATGGGCGCTTCTAGAACTACCCCTGGTGGGCGCTTTTAGACCTACCCTTGGTGGGCGGTTCTAGAAGTACTCCTAGTGTGCAGTACTAGAACTACCCCTGGTGCCATGATCGGTTGTAGAACTTCTTCTAGATTGCGGTTCTAATACTGCTCCTGGTGGGCGCTTCTAATACTATCACTGGTGGGCAGTTCTAGTACTACCCATTGTGCTGGTGGACAGTTCTAGTACTACCCATTGTACTGGTGGACAGTTCTAGTACTACCCCTGGTGGGTGGTTCTGAAACTACTGGTGCCGATGGGTGCTTCTAGAACTACCCCTGGTGGCCAGTCATAGAACTACCCCTGGTGGCCAGTCATAGAACTACCCCTGGTGGTCAGTCATAGAACTACCCGCAGTGTAGTGTACGGTTCTAATACTGTTCCAGGTGGGCGCTTCTAGAACTACATCTTGTGGGCGCTTCTAGAAGTACTCTTAGTGTTCCGTTCTAGAACTACCCCCAGTGCCGTGAGCGGTTCTAGAACTTCTAGTGTGCGGTTCTAATACTGCTCCTAGTGGGCGCTTTTAGACCTACCCTTGGTGGGCGGTTCTAGAAGTGCTCCTAGTGTGCAGTACTAGAAGTACCCCTGGTGCCGGTGTGCGTTTCTAGAACTACCCCTGGTGCCATGATCGGTTCTAGAAATTCTTCTAGATTGCGGTTCTAATACTACCCATTGTGCTGGTGGGCAGTTCTAGAACCACCCCTGGCGGGCAGTTCTAGAATCACCCCTGGCGCCGTGAGCGGTTCTAATACTGCTTCTGGTGGGCGCTTTTAGCACTAACCCTGGTGGGCGGTTCTAGAAGTACTCCTAGTATGCAGTTCTAGAACTATCCCTGGTGCCAGAGTGCACTTCTAGAACGACTCCAGGTGGGCGCTTCTAGAACTACCCCTGGAGGGCGGTTCTAATACTGCTCCTGGTGGGCGCTTTTAGAACTACCCGTGGTGGGCGGTTCTAATACTGCTCCTGGTGGGCGCTTCTAGACCTAACCCCGGCGGACGCTTCTAGAACTACCCCTGGTGGGCGCTACTAGAGCTACCCCTGGTGGGCGCTACTAGAACTACCCCTGGTGGGCGCTACTAGAACTACCCCTGGTGGGCGCTACTAGAACTACCCCTGGTGGGCGCTACTAGAACTACCCCTGGTGGGCGCTACTAGAACTACCCCTGGTGGGCGCTACTAGAACTACCCCTGGTGGGCGCTACTAGAACTACATCTTGTGGGCGCTTCTAGAAGTACTCCTCGTGTGCGGTTCTAGAACTGCCCCCGGTGCAGGTGGGCGATTCTAGAACTACCTCTAATGTGCAGTTCTAGAACTACTGCTAATATGCAGTTCTAGAACTACCCATAGAGAGCGCTTCTAGAACTACCCCTGGTGTCTGTGGGCGGTTCTAGAGCTACACCTGGTGGGCGGTTATAGAACTACCCCTGTTGCCGTGAGCAGTTCTAGAACTTTTTAGTGTGCAGTTCTAATACTGCTCCTGGTGGGCGCTTTTAAATCTACACCTGGTGCCGGTGGACGGTTCTAGAACTACCCCTGGTGGGTGGTTCTGAAACTACCCCTGGTGCTGTGAGTGGTTCTAGAACTTCTACTAGTGTCCAGTTCTAATAATGCTCCTGGTAGGTGGTTCTAGAAGTACTCTAGTGAGCAGTTCTAGAAATACCCCTGGTGCCGGTGAGCTCTTCTAAAACTACTCCTAGTGTGCAGCTCTAGAACTACCCGCAGTGCTGTGGGCACTTCTACAACTACCCCCCTCGTGGGCACTTCTACAACTACCCCCCTCGTGGGCACTTCTACAACTACCCCCCTCGTGGGCACTTCTACAACTACCCCCCTCGTGGGCACTTCTACAACTACCCCCCTCGTGGGCACTTCTACAACTACCCCCCTCGTGGGCACTTCTACAACTACCCCCCTCGTGGGCACTTCTACAACTACCCCCCTCGTGGGCACTTCTACAACTACCCCCCTCGTGGGCACTTCTACAACTACCCCCCTCGTGGGCACTTCTACAACTACCCCCCTCGTGGGCACTTCTACAACTACCCCCCTCGTGGGCACTTCTACAACTACCCCCCTCGTGGGCACTTCTACAACTACCCCCCTCGTGGGCACTTCTACAACTACCCCCCTCGTGGGCACTTCTACAACTACCCCCCTCGTGGGCACTTCTACAACTACCCCCCTCGTGGGCACTTCTACAACTACCCCCCTCGTGGGCACTTCTACAACTACCCCCCTCGTGGGCACTTCTACAACTACCCCCCTCGTGGGCACTTCTACAACTACCCCCCTCGTGGGCACTTCTACAACTACCCCCCTCGTGGGCACTTCTACAACTACCCCCCTCGTGGGCACTTCTACAACTACCCCCCTCGTGGGCACTTCTACAACTACCCCCCTCGTGGGCACTTCTACAACTACCCCCCTCGTGGGCACTTCTACAACTACCCCCCTCGTGGGCACTTCTACAACTACCCCCCTCGTGGGCACTTCTACAACTACCCCCCTCGTGGGCACTTCTACAACTACCCCCCTCGTGGGCACTTCTACAACTACCCCCCTCGTGGGCATTTCTAGAAGTACCCCTCGTGGGCGCTTCTAGAAGTACTCCTAGTGTCCAGTTCTAGAACTACCCCTGATGCCGATGTGATCTTCTATAACTACCCTTGGAGGGCGGTTCTAGAACTACCCCTGGTGCCATGATCGGTTCTAGAACTTTCTTCTAGTGTGCGGTTCTAATACTGCTCCTGGTGGGCGCTTCTAGAACTACCCCTGGTGGGTGGTTCTAGAACTACTCCTGGTAGTATACATCTATTCTATATTTTTCGATTTTAACTATTGTATGTACATTGGTGTGAGTGCCTGTCTCTAGGGTGTCTTACTTAACCGTGTATTTATTATAGGTTTTTTAATTTCCTATTTATGCATAAGTTGACAATTTTGTTCGGTTGTTCTTGATTGGTTCTTTGACATTCCTAGTTTGCCTATGGGGTCAATGCACCAAAATGAGTCATCTAGCGTCAATGAACTTTAACCACCTTCACTGCACACATCAGTGTTGTGCCCTTCTCCCCCGCCCCCCCAAATAGCTGCAAAGTCCCACCTGTATACTGGAGCCCAAGACCACAAGATCACATGCTGGATCTCTGGCACTCATGAAGTCATGTGCAGGGGCCTCAGGAGCCTCCGAACACCACACTGACATCTGTCTGCTCTCCTCCACAACTGAGCAGCATCAGAAACCCAGCTAACAGACATTGCTGTCACTGCAAACACTCATTGGATTAACTGACACGATGTCAGCAAGTTGCTGAAGATCTGGATACTGCAGCCATGAGATCTGTGGCAGCATTAGGCAGATGGGACACTGCAGCTAATAGAGAGTAAGAGTGCAACAGAGATGGCCCTAAACTGCATTTAAAGGGTGTCAGGAAAACTTAGTCAGACTTTGCAGCCCTCTGGCGCCCCCTTATCCTGCTGGTCAAACACGGTATTGACTGAGGATAAGCAACAGGGCGCAGCTGCTCTCATTTATGTCGACTATTGTGGCACGTGATGTGACAGGACGTATACAGTTATATGAAAAAGTTTGGGCACCCCTATTAATCTTAAGCTTAATGTTTTATAAAAATTGGTGTTTTTGCAACAGCTATTTCAGTTTGATATATGTAATAACTGTTGGACACAGTAATGTTTCTGCCTTGAAATGAGGTTTATTGTACTAACAGAAAATGTGCAACCTGCATTCAAACTAAATTTGACAGGTGCATAAGTATGGGCACCTCACCAGAAAAGTGACATTAATATTTAGTAGATCCTCCTTTTGCAAAACTAACAGCCTCTAGTCGCTTCCTGTAGCTTTTAATGATTTCCTGGATCCTGGATGAAGGTATTTTTGACCATTCCTATTTACAAAACAATTCCAGTTCTGTTAAGTTTGATGGTCGCCGAGCATGGACAGCCCTCTTCAAATGATCCCACAGATGTTCAATGATATTCAGGTCTGGGGACTGGGATGGCCATTCCAGAACATTGTAATTGTTCCTATGCATGAATGCCTGAGTAGATTTGGAGCGGTGTTTTGGATCATTGTCTTGCTGAAAGATCCATCCCCTGAATAACTTCAACTTTGTCACTGATTCTTGAACATTATTGTCAAGAATCTGCTGATACTGAGTGGAATCCATGCGTCCCTCAACCTTAACAAGATTCCCGGTGCCGGCATTGGCCACACAGCCCCAAAGCATGATGGAACCTCCACCAAATTTTACTGTGGGTAGCAAGTGTTTTCTTGGAATGCTGTGATTTTTTGCCGCCATGCATAACGCCTTTTTGTATGACCAAACAACTCAATCTTGGTTTCATCAGTCCACAGGACCTTCTTCCAAAAAGAAATTGGCTTCTCCAAATGTGCTTTTGCATACCTCAGCCGACTCTGTTTGTGGCGTGCTTGCAGAAATGGCTTCTTTTGCATCACTCTCCCATACAGCTTCTCCTTGTGCAAAGTGCGTTGTATAGTTGACCGATGCACAGTGACACCATCTGCAGCAAGTTGATGCTGCAGCTCTCTGGAGGTGGTCTGAGGATTGTCCTTGACTGATCTCACCATTCTTCTTCTCTGCCTTTCTGATGTTTTTCTTGGCCTGCCACTTCTGGCCTTAACAAGAACTGTCCCTGTGTTCTTCCATTTCCTTACTATGTTCCTCACAGTGGAAACTGACAGGTTAAATCTCTGAGACAGCTTTTTGTATCCTTCCCCTGAGCAACTATGTTGAATAATCTTTGTTTTCAGATCATTTGACAGTTGTTTTGAGGAGCCCATGATGCCACTCTTCAGAGGAGATTCAAACAGGAGAACAACTTGCAAGTGGCCACTTTAAGTAGCTTTTCTCATGATTGCATACACCTGGCTATGAAGTTCAAAGCTCAATGAGGTTACAAAACCAAAAAAAGGGCTTTAGTAAGTCAGTAAAAAGTAGGTAGGAGTATTTAAAACAAGAAAATGATAAGGGTGCCCATACTTATGCACCTGTCAAATTTTGTTTGAATGCAGATTGCACATTTTCTGTTAGTACAATAAACCTCATTTCAATGCAGAAACATTACTGTGTCCAACAGTTATTACATATATCAAACTAAAATAGCTGTTGCAAAAACACAAATTTTTATAAAACATTAAGCTTAAGATTAATAGGGGTGCCCAAACTTTTTCATATAACTGTATATACCACCAGTTCCGTCCAGGAACGTATATATACCTCAATCCCACCACCCTCAACCACAATATCACATAAATACACCGTATGCTGCCACCACCGATCTCTTAACAGGTGGATCGGGTACCAGTTAGGTAACATGAATTAGCGGGTGAGGAACGTGTTTGCTCGACATAGGACAAGAAGAACGAAGCTGGTAAATAATAATTTACTCCCGAAAGTTGGCAGTGTTTACAAAAGATATACAAGATTTTATAAAAGACAATTTACATATATGCATAAAACAGTTATTAAAATAAAAGGGGTAAATAATAGCAAAACCTGCGCCACGAGGTGATGGTCTCAGATTCTGTGGCGGGACGGCTCCCCGGAAATTAGGTGTGATTCCTCCATGCAGCGAGGAGTGCTTGCATCTGACGTCCCTGGGTTGGAATGAGCCAACATGGACATTCTGGTTTTTAGTAAGGAGGCAAAACACTAGGACACACCCATGTTGTTTACCTCACGCGGGGGCTCTGTTTTGTGAACCCACCCAGCTGCACAAGACATAAAAATCCTTCATCTTCCATATCTTGGTATGGGGGAGCCCCACATCCAAGATGAATACATCATTTTTTTATTTTTTTTTTAAGGTTGAAGGAAGACTAAGTCCATCTAGTTCAACCCATAGCCTAACATGTTGATCCAGAGGAAGGGAAAAAAAAACCATGTGGAAAACACTAAGCTCCACATTGGGGAAAAAAATTCCTTCGACTCCATACGACAATCAGACTAGTTCCCTGGATCAACGCCCTATCAAGGAATCTAGTATTTATAACCTATAATATTATACTTTTCAAGAAAGGCATCCATGCCCTTCTTAAATTTAAAAAGTGAATCACTCGTTACAACATCATGCAGCAGAGAGTTCATAGTCTCACTGCTCTTACAGTAAAGAATCCCCGTCTGTGATTATGATTAAACCTTCTTTCCTCCAGACGTAGAAGATGCCCCCTTGTCCCCGTCTCAGGCCTCAGAGTAAAAAGATCAGTAGAAAGGTCTTTGTACTGTCCCCTCATATACTTGTACATAGTAATAAGATCACCTCTAAGCCTTCTTTTTTCCACAGTAAATAACCCCAAGTGTAATAACCTGTCTTGGTATTGCAGACCCCCCAGTCCTCTAATAACCTTGGTCGCTCTTCTCTGCACCCGCTCTAGTTCAGCCATGTCTTTCTTATACACCGGAGACCAGAACTGTACACAGTATTCTAAGTGTGGTCGCACTAGTGACTTGTATAGAGGTAAAATTATGTTCTCCTCATGAGCATCTATGCCTCTTTTAATGCATCCCATTATTTTATTTGCCTTTGCAGCAGCTGCCTGACACTGGCCACTAAACGTGAGCTTGTCGTCCACCAATACACCCAGGTCTTTTTCAGTTACAGTTTTGCCCAGTGTTTTACAATTAAGCATATAATTATACATTTTATTTCCTCTGCCCAAGTGCATTACCTTACATTTATCCCCATTAAAGCTCATTTGTCATTTATCAGCCCAAGCTTCTAGTTTACATAGATCCTCCTGTAATATAAAATTGTCCTCCTCTGTATTGATTACCCTGCAGAGTTTAGTGTCATCTGCAAATATTGAAATATTACTCTGTATGCCCCCTACAAGGTCATTAATAAATATGTTAAAAAGAAGGGGGCCCAATTCTGACCCCTGTGGTACCCCACTGTTAACTGAGACCCAGTCTGAGTGTTTTCCATTAATAACCACCCTTTGTTTCCTATCACTGAGCCAATTCTTAACCCACATACATATATTTTCCCCTATCCCCATTGTTCTCATTTTATGTATCAACCTTTTGTGTGGAACCGTATCAAAAGCTTTTGAAAAGTCCATATACACAACATCCACTGCATTTCCTTGGTCCAGTCCCGAACTTGCCTCCTCATAAAAACTGATCAGATTAGTTTGACAGGAACGGTTCCTCGTAAATCCATGTTGATATTGGGTCATGAGGTTATTCTTCTTCAGATACTCTATTATAGCACCTCTTAGGAAACCCTCCAGGATTTTACACACAGTAGAGGTTAAGCTTACTGGCCTATAAATTTCCAAGTTCAGTTTGTCCCCTTATTGGCACCACATTTGCTATACGCCAGTCGTGTGGACCCTGTTATTATTGAATCTTTAAAGATTAAAAATAATGGTCTATGACGTTACTTAATTCCTGCAGTACTCGCGGGTGTATCCCACCTGGGCCTGGGGATTTGTCAACTTTAGTGATTTTTAGACGCCGCCGTACTTCCTGCTGGGTTAAGCAAGTGACATTTAATGGAGAATTTTTGTTATCACTAATCATGTTTTCGGTCATGCGATTTTCTTGTGTAAATACGGTTGAAAAAAAAATCATTTAGCATATTGGCTTTTTCCTCATCCTCATCCACCATTTCACCCAGACTATTTTTAAGGGGGCCAACACTATTATTTTTTAGTTGTTTACTATTTATGTAGTTAAAGAATATTTTGGGGTTATTTTTACTTTCTCTGGCAATGATTCTCTCTGCCTCAATCGTTGCCGCCTTGATTTGCTTTTTACATAATTTATTTAATTTTCTATATTTATTTAATGCCTCATCACTACCTACATGCTTTAGTTCTCTAAATGCTTTCTTTTTGTCACTTATTGTGCCCCTTACAGCTCTATTTAGCCATAGTGGTTTCCTCCCATTTCTAGCATGTTTATTCCCAAAGGGTATATATTGTGCACAGGTCCTATTCAGGAGGTTAATAAATGTCTCCCATTTGCTTTGTGCAGCTTTATGTCTCAGGATATCGTCCCAGTTTATTGCACTAAGATCATCTCTCAACCGTTGGAAATTAGCCTTCCTGAAGTTTAGTGTCCTTGTAACCCTTCTACTACACATCTTATTAAAGGTTACATGAAAATGTATTATTTTGTGATCACTATTACCCAAGTGACCCCCAACTCGTATATTTGATATGCGGTCTGGCCTATTGGTTAATATTAGGTCTAGCAGTGCCCCCCTTCTTGTTGGGTCCTGAACCAGTTGTGAAAGGTAATTGTCTCTCATAGTTGTCAAAACCTATTACCTTTGCTTGAAGTACATGTTTCTGTCCCCCAACGTATTTCAGGGTAGTTGAAGTCTCCCATAATAATGACTTCTCCTTGAGTCGCTGTTTCATCTATTTGCTTTACGAGGATATTCTCCGCTACTTCCATTATTTTTGGAGACTTATAACAAACCCCTATCAGTAATTTATTATTTTTTCCCCCTCCCCTTATCTCCACCCACAGGGACTCTACATTTTCATTAGATTCACATATATCCTCCCGCAAGACAGGTTTTAAGGATGATTTTACATATAAACACCCCCCCCCCCCTCGCTTGTTTGTACGGTCATTTCTAAACAGACTATAGCCCTGTAAATTAGCTGCCCAGTCATGGCTCTCGTCCAGCCACGTCTCAGATATTCCTACCATGTCATAATTATTTTCCAACAAAATTAATTCTAATTCCTCCATTTTGTTGGTGAGGCTTCTGGCATTAGTGTACATGCATTTTATGTATCTCTCTGTACCTCTATTCCTTCTTACTTTATTGGCTGTTCTAACCCCACCCCCAATTTATTTGTGCCCAGGTCACTATCTGCACTATCTTCCCCACCTATAAAATGAATACCCCCCCCCAATCCCTAGTTTAAACACTCCTCCAACCTTCTAGCCATTTTCTCCCCCAGCACAGCTGCACCCTCCCCATTAAGGTGCAGCCGGTCCCTAGCGTAGAGTCTGTAGCCAACTGAGAAGTCGGCCCAGTTCTCCAGGAACTCAAATCCCTCCTTCCTACACCAGTTCTTGAGCCACTTATTTATCTCCCTAATCTCCCGTTGCCTCTCTGGCGTGGCACGTGGTACCGGTAGTATTTCAGAGAATACCACCTTGGAGGTCCTTGCTTTCAGCTTGCAGCCTAATTCCCTGAAGTCATCTTTAAGGACCTTCCACCTACCTCTAACTTTGTCATTTGTGCCAATGTGCACCATGACCGCTGGGTCCTCACCAGCCCCTCCCAGTAATCTGTCAACCCGATCAGCGATGTGCCGGACTTGAGCGCCAGCTAGGCAGCACACTCTTTGATGATCCCTGTCTTTGTGACAGATTGCCCTATCTGTTCCCCTAATAATTGAGTCGCCCACTACCAGCACCTGCCTGGCCTGCCCTACTCTCCTATTTCCCTCTTTACTGGAGCTGACACTCCTCCGGCTTTCAGGATACATGCCTTGCTGCAGCAGTGCTACCCCTGTACCATCACTCCCCTCATCTGCCAACTTTGCAAACTTATTGGGGTGTGCCAGATCAGGACTAGCCTCCCTTGCACTCTTCCCTCTACCCCCCCTTCTAACTGTCACCCAACTAACGGCCTCACTGTCCTGCAGCTCCAGACTACCACCCTCCCCCACATCTACCCCAGTGAGCGGCTGCTCAGTGAGCAGCAGACTCCTTTCCATGTTGTCAATGGATCTCAGTGTTGCCAGCTGCTCATTTAGATCCAGTATCTGGGCTTCCAAACGCACAACGTGCTCACATCTCGCGCAGCAGTAAGCAACCACGACCGGCTGTTCAGGATTGCATACATGTGGCAAGATGTACACTGGATAGCATTGTCAATAATGGAGCTCATTTCCTAATGGGGATTGCAATAGACAGAATGTTAAGTAAAAAGAAAAGCAAAGAATTAATGAAATACAGACAGCAATTCAGTCCAAAGTCCTGCCTTCCAAACTTCCTGAATCCAAGTCACTGAAAAATAAGTCACACACTTACTTTCGTTCGCACTTACGCTCTGGTCACACTCCGCTCGTTCACACTCGCAAATTAAGAGATTTAAAGAGGTTTTGTTTTGTTTTTTCCCCTTTTCCAGCAATACACCCTTCACCTCAATGCACTTCCAAAGGCAAGTTTGCCGTCACCAATATTGACGGAGATTGATATCAAATATAATATTTCTATGACGTTCAGAAGCTCAGAAACCATTTCCTAGGTTTCTGGTGGTTTCCCAGTTATGAAAGATACACCATCATAACTGGAAAAAGGCGAGCATCCCAAAAATGTGGTCCATGTGTTTGTGACAGTCATGTGCATTATTAAACTTGACATTAAAAGTTTGTACAGTTACACAATAGGGCTTTGGAGGGGAAATCCAGTGTAAACCAGTATGCTTGCCCTGGGCTGAGGTTTATGGCGGTTATAAAAATTCCTTGTTTGGGGGAAGCAAGAGTAGAGTTCTATGGAGGTCCCTTCCAAGTGAACAGGGGACGGAGATTTAAGACATCTCTGGCTGTCCTTTCAACATTTTTAAAACTAGGACAAAAATACATTTTGCCTGACAAAGGGAATGTCACTAGGTTTATTGCCACCTGATCTGAGCACAGCACAACGTGTGGACAAAGATCCCCAATTCCAACGACATGTTGCTCTCTGGGCTGACTGATGTAGTTTTGATAAGTGATCCTCCACCAGCAGGAGACTGCCACCAGAGGACTAGTAAAGCTGCTGCCATGTAGTCCAACCCTGTCCCCACAACTGATGAATAGCTCTGTACACTGTGCATTGGTAGCTTTCTGCCTATCAGTGGTGTGGGTGGGGTTATACAGAGCCCAGCATTCAGAGAATTAGATCTGCAGCAGACACAGAGTATGTGCCCACGAAGCGTTTTTCAAGAGGATATGCTGCAGAATTTCCGCAGCGTAAAGGCTTTTTTAGCGCTATGTTATCCGCCCCCCATGGTCCCCAATGTGATTACGCAAGTTCAATGCCCATGCTGCGTTTTTTTCCGCAGCGTTTTTCCGGCGGGGAAAAATCCGCAGCACGCTCATTAATTTTGCGTTTCCGCAAGCGGAATTGCCTTTGCAGTGCAATTAAAAACTCAAGGCAATTCCGCATGCGTTTATCCGGGAGAGGACATGCAGAAATGAAGCAGAAAATTTCTGCTTCATTTCCACAGCATGGGAACATAGCCTTACTCTGAACTGCACCAAGCGATCCATCACTGTAATCAGGATCTCTGCCCCTAAATCACCCTGCTCTCAGATGGGGCAGCAAAATCCTGGTGACAAATTCACTAACCCCATCCAGCTTCAGATGCAAGTATTAGAATTGATTCTGATGCTCAAAATTAAATGTAATGGCCAGTGGCTAATGGCAGGCAATAGGTACAGCAAAGTGTGGAAAAGTTACCTGCAGGATTGTAGGGAACAAACTTCTCAGTGTCGGGGTACTGCTGCTCGTCTGTCTTATCAGAAGTGCCAGAAACCTAGTGGGGAACAGGAACCAGGTCACAAGCTTCATTTATCCAGGGTTTACCATTAGGTTCTCCATATAGGATCTGAAAAGTAGTGTTGAGCCACCCCCGTAGTGTTCGAGTTCGGTTCGTCGAACACCCGTATGTTCGCCGAACACCTTCGAACACTGTTAAAACCAATGGCAGGCAAACAAAAACACATAGAAAACACCTTCAAAAGGTGTCCAAAAGCTGACAAACTGCTCAGTAGACACAACTAACACATGGAAAAGTGACAAGTACAAATAGTCATGCGAAAAGAAAAGAGGTGGAGGAGTAAAAGGAGGGGGAGACACAGATATAGGCATGTCATGCCCTTCTAAAGCCAAAAAAATGCGAAGCTAACACGGCCAGTCCGTTCCTGCCCGTGCGACCTCCGTGACGCCGGGTTTGTGCCAGAGCTGCGGTGGACCCTGACGGCTAGCACCCTCTCCCAATACTGGTGCCTGTCCGCTGGTGGGTTGAGCGAGCCCCCCTGCGGTGGAGACAGGTCTAAGCTTTTTAATTTAAATTGTCTCTCTAATTTGAATGAGTACACTTTAAATCCTTTTACAAGGATCTATTGGAGGGCAAGTCTGATGCCAGCAGCCGCGGGAATTCCAGCTCTAGTAGCGTCCACTAAAGCTGCTGCAGTTAAAAAGCTTTTATAAGATCGAGCTCGGCGGTCCACCGCAAGGCGTCCTACCGCCAGTCCCAGGCCCTGTGCCTTGGGGTGCCTCCCCGATGCTCTTCACTGAGTGTCCCGGGGGCCCGAGGCATTTCCTTTGAAAAAATTAAGTGTCCAAACTACAGGTGGTGCAGCTTGCTTAACAGTTGGGATAATCCGCTGACTAGCAGACACTGCTACTAGGTCCAAAGTATTTCCTGGGCTAGATACAGTTAAAAATTTGTAATTAGATACTCTCGTTGGATGCTGAGAAAGCATTCCATAGAGTCTCCTGGTACGCCATATATTATTTTCTTAAAAAGCTTGGGGTAGGGATCTAGGGGACCCTTTCATAGGCAAAATCACAGCCCGGTATCGCAATACGTCACCTAGGCTGAAGATGAATGGAACATTTTCATCACCTTTCATAATCACCAATGGGACAAGGCAGGGATGTCCTCTGTCCCCTCTCTTATACATCCTAGTGATGGAGCACCTGCTCTCATCAATTCGCCATAACCCCAATATTAGGTGGATTGAGGTGGCAGGCACAGAGTACAAGTGCTCTGCATTTGCTCATGATGTCCTAGTATATAGCACTCAATCACATATATCCATCCCTGCTGTTATGGCTGAAATAGATCACTTTGTTACATGGTCAAATTTTAAAATCAATGCAGCGAAGTCTGAGGCCCTCGATGTCTCCCTCCTCAAATCCATACAGGATTCCATCCAGTCCAACTTTCCCTTTGCCTGTCCCTCACAGGGTATCAAATACTTAGGAATTCGTATTCATAGAGACCTCTCCCGTCTATGTTATCTTAATTTTGGGCCCTTTATTGAACAACTCCATACAGACCACGGTTGGCAAGTTAGAACTGTAAGATTCACTACGTGAACCACTGGTGTTTTGTGGAAAAGCACATGTACACTGTGTTCCAAATTATTATGCAAAAAGTGTTTAGGAGTGATAAGGGAAGAATTTGTTTGTTTGTCAGTTAAACTCATTGATGGTGATGTGTGTCAGGGCTCTTTATATCACTGTAAGCAATTGCAGACACCTGTGCTAATTAGTTTGGCAGGGGTGTCCAATGAAAGGCAAGACTTCTTAAGAAGGCTGTCCCACATTATTAAGCAGCCTACATTTTCTGCTAAAATGGGAAAGAAAAAGGATGTGTCGGCTGCTGAGAAGCAACAAATTGTGGATTGTTTAGGTCAAGGCATGACTACAATCAACATTGCCAAGACACTTCATCCTGATCATCGCATAATCAAGAAGTATGAAGCTGATTCACAGTACACATGTGTGCGTGCTGATAAGGGAAAATTGAGGACTCTTTCCTACAGGCAATTACGTCAGGTTAAAAGAGCAGCGGCAAAAAAGCCTTGTCATAGCAGCAGACAAGTTTTTGAAGCTGCTGGTGCCTCCAACGTCCCCCGAACAACAAGATGCAGGGTCTTCAGAAGTTTGCAGCTGTGCGTAAGTTATCCTGTCGACCTCCTCTATCTAATGTACACAAGCAGAAAGGGCTACAGTGGGCCAAACAATACATGAAGACTGACTTCAAAACTGTTTTGTTCACCGATGAGTGCCGTGCAACGCTCAATGGTCCAGATGTATGGAGTGGAGGATGGCTGGTTGATGGACACCCCATGCAAACACTGCTACGGCACCAACAAGGAGGAGGTGGAGTAATGTTTTGGGCTGGAATCATGGGGAGAGAGATTGTCGGCCCCTTTAGGATCCCTGAAGGGGTAAATATGAACTCCATAATGTATGTGGAGTTTCTCAAACAGCACTTCCTGCTATGGTTCAAGAAGAAGAACCGTGTATTCCGCAGCAAGATCATTTTCATGCATGATAATGCACCGTCTCATGCTGCACATAACATCTGCATCTCTGGCTGATATGGGCATAAAAGGGGACAAAGTTATGGTGTGACCCCCATGCTCCCCTGACCTCAACCCCATTGAGAACCTCTGGAGCATCATCAAAAGGAGTGTATGATGGCGGGAGGCAGTTCACATCTAAGCAACAGCTCTGGGAGGGTATTCTGTCCTCATGCAAAACAATTGAAGCAGAAACCATCCAAAACCTGACAAATTCAATGGACGAGAGAGTTCAGAAGCTCCTTTCGAACAAGGGGTCCTATGTGCAAATGTAGCATCACCTAGAATAAAGTTTTTTGAGCTGAAAACTGTTTGATTACAGTTTGTAATAACCGGCTAATGCTTATAATTTCAAAAATGACCATTTTTTTGCTCTTTATTAAAATGAAAAGGTTGATCGTAGAGTGTGGGGGATCTAAGAGTGTGGCAACCCAGTAGTCAGGATTATTTCGAATTCTGACAATCTGAGGGTCATGTTGCAGGTAGTGCAGCAAGAAGGCACTCATGTGTCTTGCGCATCTCGGAGCCCCAAAATTATTTTCCGGGCTAGATGCAGCAAAAAATTATTAGTAATTTGAAAGCTGGTGGAGCTTAGTATAGATGGCCTAATAGAATTAGTACTGCAAACTGCTACAAGGCCCAAATTATTTTCCAGCCAAGATACAGATAAACATGATTAGTAATTTGAAAGCTTATAACGGTTGGTGAGGTGATTTTAACAAATCATCAAGCTTTTACTCTCCCCAGCATGACACAGGGGTAGAAAAGTCGTTTCGGATCCATGATTTGTTCATCTTTATGAACGTGAGTCTGTCTACATTATCAGTGGAGAGCCCCGTGCGCTTATCTGTCAGCACACCACCAGCAGCGCTGAACACACGTTCAGACAGAACGCTGGCTGCGGGGCATGACAAGATCTCCAAGGCGTAAGTGGCAAGCTCCGGTTATTTATCCAGATTGGAAGCCCAAAAAGAGCAAGGGTCCAGTGACACAGTCATGGCTTCAATGTTTACTTGGATATACTCCTGTACCATCGTCTCTAGGCGTTGACTATGTCAGACTTCTTGTCTCCTGTGGCCTTGCAAAGGATGGGCTAAAAAAGTGGTGAAATGATTCCGCAAAATTGATGTTACCAGCAGATACTGTGTTTATGTTAAGTTTTGAGTGCTGAACACTCGACGGTCCCACGGTTGGCAAGTTGGAACTGTGAGACTCACTACGTGCACCACTAGTGTTTTGTGGAAAAGCACATGTAAGATTCTGAAACAGTCTCTGCTGATACTCCAGCATGCGTGCATCTCTTTCTATGGCAGGAATAATTTCTGCAAATTTACTTTTGTACCGGGGATCTAAGAGTGTGGCAACCCAGTAGTCAGGATTATTTCTAATTCTCACAATTCGAGGGTCATGTTGCAGGTAGTGCAGCAAGAAGGCACTCATGTGTCTTGCGCATCCAGGAGCACCAAGTCCCTGTTGTGTTGGTGGCGAGGTAACAATCATGCTTCCTTCCTCTGCCCTCTCCCCCCAACCTCGCACAACAGAAATGTGATCAAGGTCTCCCTCATCTGATGAGTCTTCCATCAGTTCGTCCTCCACTCCTGCACCTTCCTCACTAGTTTGGCTGCTACCATGCGCCCTGGTAAAACCATCTCCCCCACCCTCACATGCCTGCCGCCTTGGTGCTGCCGACCATCTGGACCTTGCAGATGTTAGCCCTTCCTCATGCAACTCCTCCTCCTCTACTTCCTCCACCTCCTCTTCTGCCACCACCTGACTCCGAATTCTGTTTAACATGTGCTCCAGCATGTAAATCACCGGAATAGTCATGCTGATAATGGCATCGTCAGCACTAAACATCTTCTTCGCCATTTCAAAACTGTGCAGAAGGGTGCATAGGTCCCTGATCTGAGACCACTCCTCCAGCGTGATTTGCCCCACCTCTGGATCTCGTTGGCCCAGGCTATACGTCAGAACGTATTGCACCAGGGCTTGTCGGTGCTGCCACAGTCGCTGCAACATGTGCAGAGTTGAATTCCACTGGGTAGGCACATCGCATTTTAGCCGGTGAAGTGGCAGGCCCAACGACTTCTGTAGAGATGTAAGTCGCTGAGCTGCGGGATGCGAATGGCGGAAGCGAGCACACAGCGACCGTGCCCTCTGCAGAAGGCCATCTAGTCCGGGATAGTGGGCTAAAAGTTGCTCGACAACCAGGTTCAACATGTGAGCCATACAAGGCACGCGTGTGACATTGCCTCGGCAAAGGGCCGCACCCAGGTTTGCAGCATTGTCGCACACGACTTTCCCTGGTTTCAGGTCCAGTGGAGACAACCATTCATGAAATTGGTTCTCCAGAGCTGACCACAACTCCTCAGCTGTGTGACTCACATTTCCCAGACATTTCAAAGTAAAAACCGCCTGATGACGTTGAGCCCTGCTGCCAGCATAGTAAGGAGGTGTGCAGGATCCCTTCTGCGCAGTTAGAAAGCTTGTGGAATGACCAGACAGGCTTTGGGTGCAGGTGGAGGACCGAGAGGAGGTTGAGGAGGCAGAAGCAGTGGAGGAAATTCGAGATAAAGAGGATTGACGCACAACTCATGGGGACGGCAAGACTTGGACAGCAGCCCCTTGTCCTGCTGTCACCATAGTTACCCAGAGCCCAGTCAGCGACATGTAACGCCCCTGTCCATGCCTACTCGTCCAAGTGTCTATGGTAAAATGCACCCTGTCACACACAGTTTCTCAAAGAAGCGGTGATGTTGTGTGCGACATGCTGGGTGGAGGAGCGCAGGCACACCTTTCTTTGAGAAGTAGTGCCGACTGGGCATCTGGTACTGGGTCACTGCGACAGACATAAGGTCTCGAAAATCCTCTGTGTCCACCAGGCGGAAAGGCAGCATTTCTGTAGCCAAAAGCTTGCAGATGGTGAAATTCAACCTCTTAGCTTTCTCATGGCTAGGAGGAAATGGTCTTTTACTTGTCCACATCTGAGGGACCGAGGGCTGGCTGTTGTGCTTAGACGAGGTTGAGAAGGGTGTCCCCGGCAAACTGCCGGTCCGTGAGGAAGATGCAGGCGGACATGTTAGGTTGCCTTGATCCAAAGGTGGTGCTATCGATGTCGGACAGCGCTGAACACCAGCTGGTGTTTCCACCTCCAAAGAAAATGATGACCTGCCAATCACGCTGGCTGTTGCAGGTAAAGAGGTGGCAGGTCTGCGTCCCAAAACAGGTGTGACTGCTGTCCCCCCAGTCACAGAGGATGAAGAGGCCACGGATGCACAAGATGTGGCAGACGGCGGTTGGCCCGGCCGGCTAGGCCGCATTGTAGCACAGTGAGCTTCCCACTGCAATTTATGCTTCATATCCATGTGCCGGTTCATGCATGAAGTGCTCAAACTATGTATTTTTTGGCCTCTACTTAGCTTTTGCTGACAAATGTTACAGATAACACAAGTTGGGTCATCCTTATCGATCTGAAAAAATGCCCAGGCTATGCAAGGCTTAGCACCCATGCGACCTGAAGAGCCACCACGACTTGTGGTCAGAGGCAGAGTTGTGTTTGAGGATGCAGTTGTTGACGTGCTTCCAGTACTACGTCTGTCCAGGAAGGCGCAACCTGACCTCGTCGTCACTAGCATCCTCCTCCACCTCCTCTGCTGACCTCATCGACTGGCTAACTGTGGGTTGACAGTAAGTGGGATCTCCAACCTCATCATCATCACCCTGTGTGTTATCACACCCGTCGTCCTCAGAGCCAACCTCTTCCTGCCCTGACAAAAAACTAAAGTTGTCGCTCCAATCAGGTATATGAGTCTCATCATCATCTTCCTCATTGTCTCCACCAACAGGAGTTACAGTTTGGGAACGAGGGTCTACATTATGGTCAGAACCTTCTGCCTCTGGTCCTGGATCCGACTCAAAGATTCTGGGCATCAGTGCAGATCATTTCCTCGTCTGGATTCACAGAAGCTCTGCAGCCGACCTCTAATTCCCAGGCTATAGTATGAGTAAACAGCTCTGCAGACTCCACCATCTGTGTTACCCCATACTAAGACGGGCAGCTGGAGACTTGGGAGCTGTGAGGAAGCAAGTGCGATTGGGGTGACACCTCTGAGGACTGGAGTATTTGTGATGTTGAAGTTGAGGTGGAGGAGAGCCCACTTAAAGGAGCACTTGATATCTGTTGAAGCACATGCTGTTTTTGTGCCTCATCTGGAATTTGTAGCGATTGGCGTGGCCGTAAGAAAGGGATCTTCTCACATTGTCCGCTAAAAGAAGTAGACATCTTAGTTTGGCTGGAAGATTGTCTTTCTTCAGCAGATGTTACTGTTGCTTTAACACCTACCCCATGGATACAACCTTTCTTTCCCTTCCCAACATGCCTATTCCCCTTTCCACAAGCAGCAGGCCTTTTTCCACTCATTTTGGTGGTTAACTAATTGACAACTCTGGAGTTGTTTGCACAAAAACAATGAATGGGAACCGAGCAGAGCTGAGTGGCCAAACTGTGGTATTAGCCCAAAAGTATTGGCTGGGTTAGATGCAGAAAAAAATTATTTTGAATTTGCAACCTGGTGGAGGTTAGTATAGATGGACTAATAGAACAAGTCCCACACACTGCTACAAGCCAAAATATTTTTTTTTCAGAGCAAGATGCAGATAAAAATTATTTTGAATTTCCAACCTGGTGTAGGTAAGTATAGATGGACTAATAGAATTATGCTATGCCCAAAAGGTTTTCCTTCACTAGGTGCAGTAAAAAAATTTGCATTCTATACACAGGTGGTGTAGCTTGCAACACAGATAGGCTACTCCACTGACTAACACACACTGCAAGAGGCCAAAAAGGATTTGCTTTGCTAGATTTAGCCAAATGCTGTGAAAAAAACTTGCACAGCACTAGTACAGACCTGCCTGGCAAAAAGTGATAGGAACTGATGTAACCTAGTCCTCAAAAGGACTGCAATCACAACTATTCCCTACTCCCAAGCTATCTGTAGATTTGTGCGAAAATTGGCTTGAAATTAACACAAAGTATAGCGCACACAGCAACAGCAGTGCCGTCTAACACGCAGCTGCAGCAGTGAGAAAATGGTGGTGACGGGGAAAATGGCTGGGTCTTATAGGGCAAGGACATGTGACATACACTGCCAATGACATGCCCTTGCTTGTGTGAAAAAAAGCAGTTCGCTCCATGTGTGCGCTGCTGATAGGCTGACAGATTGCACCTCCCTACTGTAAATGCGGGAAAGAGAAAAAAAAATGGAGATCTTCATTATTTATGCAGAGATCCATCCCCTGCCCCTCCCCCCACCCCGCTGTACACTCAAACTGCGTATTTACATTAATTTTCAGCATTACTGAGAAAAAATCCAGTTATGATTTTGGTGCACGAACAGTTATCGAACATAACCTCGAACAGCCGAATTTTTCTCAAATTGTTCGTGTTCGCCGAACGGCTCGAACACCGCCCAAAACAGCTCGAAGTTGAGATTGGCGAACAGTTCGAGTCGAACACCGCTCCTCTCTACTGAAACTGAGTCAGCCAAGTCCTTGTGGCATAGCTGTGGCCTGGCCATACACTATTTGGCTAGCAGCCATCTCTCCCAACATACAGAGGAGTTCTCATGTGTTCTGTGGGGAGGAGGGTAATCGCCTGCCTCTAAGCAATTTGTGCCTAGAGAACAAGGAGCGGGTATTTGAACTGAACATTTGTTAGGGCAGCTAGATTAGCCAGATATTAGCCCACTTTAATCAAACAGAAAACAATGGGACTTGTAATTGTGGTGCCCCTGATGGTTCAGTCACCACAGAGATAGTGCACCTCACCCAGAGGTGTGGAGTCTCCTTCTCTCAGGTGAGGAGGGAGTGCTGCCCAGAACCCCAACACCCGCATTCAACACTACACTGCTCCAGGCCAGCTGGAGGGGCAACATGCATGAGCGCAACTGCTGAGCCCTGTCCCAGGCTGGAGTAGGGGGAACCAGTAGTGGGTGTGGGTGGAGGAAGTAGTTTAAGGGAGCAATATAGTAGTAGGTATATAAAGGGGAGCCATTTTAGGGTGGCAGGAGAGTTCGGTAGAGGAGTCAGTGGAGAACAGTCAGGGATCAGAGTCTCTTTAGGAGCTCTGCTCCACAAGCAGGGCCCAGTGCTAGAGGCCCAGGAGGGGAGCAGAGGAGTAGGCTCCGATCTAAGGAAGGGATCCTAGGGGGTACGGCGAGTGCAGGATGGCACCCGTATGCCCCGCATCTGTCAGAAGACAGGGATCGTAAGCCGCAGGAAGGGGACGGACCCCTGGTCCAGCCGTGTAACTCCAGGTCTTGGCTGGGAGTCTTCTGGCTTATATAGTCAGTTGCTGAAGCCTCATTCTAATCCCCGTGAGGGACAAGCAGGTTCGGGAACTCCAACGTACAGGAGGGGCTTCAGAGCACCCAAATGGGATTGAGAGTGGGAAGCACAGGGCAGGAGGGAGACAGACCCAGTGTGAAGACTGTCTAGCTAGGAACACAGAAAGTGGAGTTCTGTCAGGTGCTCCTAATCTACCTGAGGAAGTGCTGAACCCCTGCCTGGTGAACGCAGCGCGACGTGGGGAGGCTGACAACTGTACAGTGCACCAATGGAACTGTCATAAGAACTGTGAGAAAAGACTCGGATGACTGCATCGCACTGTCTCAGTCCATTCTTTATCTGCGCCATCTTTCCCTCCCTGCACTACAACGCCCAGTGCAACTTTCACTGCCTTACACTGCCCAGGAGCAAGCTCTACCTGTGGAGAGCCACACCATCCCTGCTGCCGTAACATCAGCTCCAGAGGACTGCTCCGCAGCGGCAGCTCCCTTTGGCTGCCTTCCACAGGTGGCGTCACAAACACTTTCCCCAGATCCTCCAATATCTTCCCCTTTTTACTGACCGCCCTGGGTCACGGACCGGGCCAGCCACGGTGATATCCCCTATACCGGCATCCATAGGCCCAGCTGCCAGGGGGCGCGTCAGCTCTGGAGTCATGAACAAGATAAGTGACCAACCCGTTATCGGTGGGTGAAGTGTGCCTAAAGAACTGTGTAATGATACTGATGTGGTGCCCGCCCCAGAAGAACGGGCGCCATTATGTGCGTGATCAAAGACAACAGTATGGAACCTCCCATCGTGGGCCGGGTCCCAGAATGGCGCCAAAAGCATACCCTGCCCCTTGCAACTGTGACTGTCCGCATAGATGTGTCCGTCAAGGCAGGGAGGCCGTCACAAGGAGTGACCGACAGCAGATTGCCATGGGACCGACCCCGAAAGAGGAGGAGGAGGAGGAAAGAAGGAATGGAGACAGGGTGTGGTCTTAACCAGTCTAGACCAGGGTTCCCCAACTCCAGTCCTCAAGGCCCACCAACAGGTCATGTTTTCAGGATTTCCTTAGTATTGCACAGGTGATGGAATTATTGCCTGTGCAGGTGATGCAATTATCACCTGTGTAATACTAAGGAAATCCTGAAAACATGACCTGTTGGTGGGCCTTGAGGACTGGAGTTGGGGAACCCTGGTCTAGACAGACCGCACCCGGCAGACAACATGGACGGAAGTCAGGATCAAGCCTCCGCCTCTGGCCTGCTGCCGTGGCAAGCGACCCCCCTCACCCTGGAGGGAGAAGCCAGTAAGTTATCCCCGGAGGACGCGGAGTTCCTCCAGAGTGAGATTCTGGAGCTGAGCCAACAAGTGGACCGGGCCCAGCAAGCAGCAGTTACCAAGTGGAGGAGCGAGCTGTTGGAGAAGTTTGCAGCACGGTGTAGAGCAGCACAGGATGCCAGCAGCGGCAACCCAGCGGAACCCGCTGAATACCAGGAGGCCGTGTGCAGCACAGGAGCAGGTGGGAAGAAATCCCCTGTCCCAGACGCTGCAAGCGCCGACCTGCTCCTGGGCTTCCTACACCAACACTCTCCGTACCCCGCCATGCCCTCCCTGGAGCAGCTGCTCAGCCCGGAACCTCCACCCCAGGGCACTGACTGAGGACCTTCCACTTGTTGCCCTCCCGGAACCTCCACTCCCAGGCACTGAAGTCAGGAACCTTCTGCTGGGTTCCCTCGCGGAGCCTCCACCTCCGGCACCTGAGTGGGTGTACGGCGCGCCGGGCTTCGATTGGTCCACCCGGTTTGAGGACCAGCAGCCGTGCACGCTAGTGTTGATCGAGCACTAAAATGCTCGGGTGCTCAAATCTCGGGCCGAGCTCGCCGTGATACTCGGGTGCTCGACCCGAGCAACGAGCCCAATGTTAGTCTATGGGAGACCTGAGCATTTTTGGCATGGCACTCCCGGCCGTCTTTTAAAAGCCTAACAAGTGCCCAAAACGATAGTGACAGTGCTCAAATGACATGGGCATCGCCCCAGGAAGCATTTCTGATGCCCAGGTCACTGCTGTCAACAACGTGGTCAGAGGTATTAAGCCACTTTTAAGGGCTCACAATAAAACATTCAAAAATGAAACTGAAACTGCTTTCCTGTGAAATATGTTAAGGAACTTCCTTTCCAGGGTAAAGACTTGTGTATAAGGTAAAATAAATAACCCCCCCAAAAAAATACTCCTCCACACCTTGGGCTATGTTAACAAGTAGCATTTTTTTAGAAGTTTTTGCACTTTTGTATTGCTTTCAACCGTGACAAATGCATTCACCGGGAAATGTCATTTTAACATTTTACAACCTTATCTGACCATGTGCTGTGTGACACATGCATACAGTGCTGAAAATACATGGGAACAGCATGGGGAATACCCCTGGAAGCATCTCTGACACCCAGGTCACTGCCTAAAAGTGTGCCCATCAGAAATGATCCTTGCCGCGTCAGAAGATGCAGACTTGCAACTATCCCCGTGCAAGTTCTTGTCCCAACCCTCATGCCCAAAAGGACTACGTCATTTCTGCACTAAAAGTATTTCACGTGTCAAAACCCCACTGAAGTGGCACTTTAACCCCTTACCAACATGATTTGCAGTTACATCATATGCCAGCTCTGACTTCTTGCCTGGAAGATGATGGCTGTGATATTTAGCCATCTGCCTTTAATAGCCACATGTAGAGCAGAGCTCCACCTGTTAGAGATGGACAGCAGCATTAACAGCGAACTGAGAAGGGAGTCATGCCATGTGCCCAACTGTGCCCCTGTAACACGATCGTGGGATGCCATCACTGCCAGGAAGGAGTCTGCTGAAAAGACCCATGCCTGTCATGACAGATCTGTGAGTGCTGGCTATATACTGCAGTATTGCTGTACATAACACAAGAAATCAGATGATTGCATGTTCACGTCCCCTAAGGCTATGTGCCCACGATGCAGAAATGCTCCGGATTTTTCCTGAGCCTTTCTGCATCTCTCCTGGCAGAAAAAACGCATGCGGATTGTACATGCGGATAGTACATGCGTTTTTCCTGCCAGGGACATGCGGATGTGAAGCGTTCTTCACATGCATTTCTGCATGCGGGTTGACAAGCGCTTTTCAAGCGATTTTAGCATCACTTGGAAAGTGCTTGTCAACTTGGTCACACTATATAAATCCATGCAAATGGAGTGTGACCCGAGAGAATGTCAAAAAAATAAAAAATAAATCTATACTTACCTTGCGATGGCGCCCGGAGTCTTGCTTCACTCGGTGCTGACTGCCGGCAGATCGCGGTACAGTGCACTGAAGGACCTGCCGACGTCAGCGTCGCGTGACCAGTCACAAGAATATGACGTCAGCGCAGGTCCTTCAGTCCATCGCGATTTGCCGGCATGAGAGGAGGAGCGCAACGGGGGCCGCCAGAAGGTAAGTATCATATTTATTTTTTATTTTATTCTTTTTTTCACAGTTTCTATGGTACCTGGGTCTGGAGGAGAGTCTTCTCTCCTCTAGACCTGGGTACCATCCGCACATTGGAACACGTGGATTGCGCATCTACAAATACAGTGATGCGTAGTCCATGCGTTCTAATGCAAGTCAATGGCGTATAGCAAATGTGGTGCCAATATTCAAAAAGGGGACAAAAACTGAACTTGGAAATTATAGGCCAGTAAGCTTAACCTCTACTGTGGGTAAAATCCTGGAGGGTTTCCTAAGATATGCTATGATAGAGTATCTGAAGAAGAATAACCTCATGACCCAATATCAACATGGGTTTATGAGGGACCGTTCCTGTCAAACTAATCTGATCAGTTTTTATGAGGAGGCAAGTTCTGGACTGGACCAAGGAAATGCAGTGAATGTTGTGTATATGGACTTTTCAAAAGCTTTTGATACGGTTCCACACAAAAGGTTGATACATAAAATGAGAACATTGGGGATAGGGGAAAATATATGTATGTGGGTTAAGAATTGGCTCAGTGATAGGAAACAAAGGGTGGTTATTAATGGAAAACACTCAGACTGGGTCTCAGTTAACAGTGGGGTACCACAGGGGTCAGTATTGGGCCCCCTTTTTAACATTTATTAATGACCTTGTAGGGGGCATATAGAGTAATATTTCAATATTTGCAGATGACACTAAACTCTGCAGGGTAATCAATACAGAGGAGGACAATTTTATATTACAGGAGGATCTATGTAAACTAGAAGCTTGGGCTGATAAATGGCAAATGAGCTTTAATGGGGATAAATGTAAGGTAATGCACTTGGGCAGAGGAAATAAAATGTATAATTATATACTTAATTGTAAAACACTGTGCAAAACTGGAACTGAAAAAGACCTGGGTGTATTGGTGGACGACAAGCTCACGTTTAGTGGCCAGTGTCAGGCAGCTGCTGCAAAGGCAAATAAAATAATGGGATGCATTAAAAGAGGCATAGATGCTCATGAGGAGAACATAATTTTACCTCTATACAAGTCACTAGTGCGACCACACTTAGAATACTGTGTACTGGTCTCCGGTATATAAGAAAGACATGGCTGAACTAGAGCGGGTGCAGAGAAGAGCGACCAAGGTTATTAGAGGACTGGGGGGTCTGCAATACCAAGACAAGTTATTACACTTGGGGTTATTTACTGTGGAAAAAAGAAGGCTTAGAGGTGATCTTATTACTATGTACAAGTATATGAGGGGACAGTACAAAGACCTTTCTACTGATCTTTTTACTCTGAGGCCTGAGACGGGGACAAGGGGGCATCTTCTACGTCTGGAGGAAAGAAGGTTTAATCATAATCACAGACGGGGATTCTTTACTGTAAGAGCAGAGAGACTATGGAGCTCTCTGCCGCATGATGTTGTAACGAGTGATTCACTATTAAAATTTAAGAAGGGCATGGATGCCTTTCTTGAAAAGTACAATATTGCAGGTTATAAATACTAGATTCCTTGATAGGGCGTTGATCCAGGGAACTAGTCTGATTGTCGTATGGAGTCGGGAAGGAATTTTTTTCCCCAATGTGGAGCTTGGTGTTTGCCACATGGTTTTTTTTTGCCTTCCTCTGGATCAAGATGTTAGGCTATGGGTTGAACTAGATGGACTTAGTCTTCCTTCAACCTTAAAAACTATGTTACTATATAATGGTGGCGAAAACGCAGCACTTCCGCAAAATAATTGGTAGTGCTGTTTTTTTTCCGCAATGATAATCCGCAGCGGAAATTTCCACAGCATGTGCACAGCACATGCGGATCATCATTGGGGAACATGGCAGGCCTTCTACCATGCGTTTTTTAAGCATTTCTGCAGCGTTTTTGCCGCTGCGGAAACGCTTAAAAAGGAATCGTGGGCACACAGCCTAAGGGGACAAAAAGGAAAAAGTTTAATCTGAATATTCAAATCACTCCTGCCCCTCTATAACCCATTTTAAAATAAAACATATGGGCGTTATCCAATCAAAATATAAAAATAATTAACCTGATCAGTGAACGGCATAAAAACAAAAACCCTCATATGGCTGTATGGACAGAAAAATAAAGCTACTGCTCTTAGAAGAATAAGAAAAATGCAGAGCCGGGAAATAACATGGTCAGGAAGGGGTTAAATTCTGCCACTTCTATAGAAAATTGAACCCATTTCGCTGACTGCCTTCAATGGCAGCCAAATAAGGCAGAGGGTTAGAGGAATACCGACCTTATATTGTAGACTTCTAGGATGCTTAAGAAGTGGACAATCCCTTTAAGCTACATTGTGCAGACAAAGCCATGGCAGTGTAGAAGGCCGACAAGATCTCAGTGGAAAGGCTGCAGGTTTGCGTCTGCATTAGGCAAGTTATAGAGGTAGAAGTGTTGGGACCTTGTTGCTGTGCAGGTAGAATCTGGAGCCTCGGCAGCGTCCTGCGGAGCCCATACTACAGGGAGGAGGCGCAGCGCCATGTGTAGTAATCTGAGCAGGATAGTCAGTGTTCAGCCAGCACTGATGGAGACTGACACCCCAACTCATTACCCAATACATGACCGGCTTAAAGACCCTCTCCCATCAGAGCTTATCCTCTTACTATATTGTAATCAGATTATACAGCACTGTACTTACAGCTGCTCATTATACCTTTCTACTGGGCTAATTATTCTCTTTTCTCTGCTCTATGTAGAATTAGCTGGGTCCCCTCCTGACCCAGCCGCTCTCATCCCCCTGCCAGGTACTTTTGCAGTGACTTATGACTCATACAAGGAAAACTGACCTCCTGTTTCTACATACAGCTTATAAATATTAGCAAAAATGTCCAATCACATTGTAAATATAACGACATCCAAAAATGTGTGCGTCCAATGGACATTCCACACGGACAGTGTAGAGCAGGGGTCTCAAACTCGGCTGGGTATATGGGCCGCATATGGAAAAAATTGGAATTTGGGGGGCCGCATTCATTGCAGGTCAAAGTGACATTTTTAGTGATGCCATTTTTTTTGTATACACCGTCTGAACATTTTTGCTGTGTTTATTTTATTTTTTTATAGCTTGGGTCGTTACGGATGTGGCGATAATAAATGTGCACTTTTTGTGTTTACTTTAGTTTATATATTTAGTTTATATATTTAGTTTATATATAAAGCAGCATTTTTAGTGGCAAAATATTTTTTCATGCTTTATTTTTATTTTTACAATTTTGTTTCCCTCTTTTGGCCACATAGAGTAATATTGTTTCAGAATTAGCACCATATATAGTAATTCTGGCAAACATCTAGTAATTTGCCCCATCCTGGTCCCCACCTTGTAGTAATATGCCCCATCCTGGTGGTCCCCATCTTGAAGTAACGTGCCCCATCATGGTGGTCCCCATCTTGCAGTAACGTGGCCCATCCTGGTGGTCCCCATCTTGCCGTAATGTGGCCCATCCTGGTGGTCCCCATCTTGCAGTAATGTGGCCCATCCTGGTGGTCCCCATCTTGCAGTAATGTGGCCCATCCTGGTAGTCCCCATCTTGCAGTAATGTGCCCCATCCTGGTGGTCCCCATCTTGCAGTAATGTGGCCCCCATCTTGCAGTAATGTGGCCCATCCTGGTGGTCCCCATCTTGCAGTAATGTGGCCCATCCTGGTAGTCCCCATCTTGTAGTAATATGCCCCATCCTGGTGGTCCCCATCTTGTAGTAATGTGCCCCATTCTTGTCCCCACCTTGTAGTAATGTGCCCCATCCTAGTGGTCCCCATCTTGTAGTAATGTGCCCCATCCTGGTGGTCCCCATCTTGTAGTAATGTGCCCCATCCTGGTGGTCTCCATCTTGTAGTAATATGCCCCATCCTGGTGGTCCCCATCTTGCAGTAATATGCCCCATCCTGGTGGTCCCCATCTTGTAGTAATATGCCCCATCCTGGTGGTCCCCATCTTGTAGTAATATGCCCCATCCTGGTGGTCCCCATCTTGCAGTAATATGCCCCATCCTGGTGGTCCCCATCTTGTAGTAATATGCCCCATCCTGGTGGTCCCCATCTTGCAGTAATATGCCCCATACTTGTGGTCCCCATCTTGCAGTAATATGCCCCATCCAGGTCCCCATCTAGTAGAATTGTCCTCTGCGCTGTTCTTCACACACATAAAAAAGTAAAAAAAAAAAAAAAAAAAAAAAAAAAAAAAAAAAAAAGATTCCTTTCACCTGTCCTCCGTTCCCTCTGCTTCCTTTGTGCACATGTGGTCCGCGGGCCCCCTGTTTGAGACCTGTGGTGTAGACGGTTATGTAAAAGAATGGGAAGCCACTAGGTGGCAGCACAACGTCACATAACAGGATTTTTTATCCAGATGGCTGTGAATCTACTAGTCATTAGGTTACCTGACTCAAGTAATCATTCATAGATCTCCACAGCCAAATGTAGATGTATTGAAGTAGAACAGTGAGAGCAGAACCAGTTAGGCTTGTATTTTACCAGTGAGATTCAGAAACACAATTTAAACTTCCTTGACATTACAATAATAAATACCAACCAAGGCCGGTTACCACAACACTGAAAACTGACAGCCACAAGTGGGTTACTATCCTGGCAGAGCTACCATCCGGCTCCCCTACGTAGAGGAATACCGAAAAGCCAATATATACGCCTAAGGAGAAATTGCTCAACGGTGAATGAGTACATGATAAAATCGAGGGAATTACAAAAACGCTTCCTACAAAAGGGATGTCCTAAAAAAGTGCTAGGCCAACGCCCTTACAAGAGACAGAAATTCTCTATTGACCCCTAAAGCACGAGAACAACAAGATAATGAGATCCATCTAATAGGAACCTACGACGACCGAAATCAGGGGGTGATGAACATACTCTATGATCTTTGGGCAATTTTGAGATCAGATAAAGATCTGCAAGATGTGGTCCCTGAGAGCCCCAGGGTCACATACAGGAGAGGCAGGAACCTTAGAGATCACCTTGTGCGCAGCCACTTTGTGGAGGACAACACGGGCAAAACAACGTGGCTGAGCAGTGACACCACGGGGACTTATAGATGTGGTGGCTGCAAAGCCTGCAAATACATCTGTAAAAGCAAGAAATGTATCAGTGCCACAACCAAACTAGAAGACCAAAATCACGAATTCACAAACCGCAAGACGCAAGGAGTAATCTATGTGGCAACTCGCCAATGTCCGATGAACTACATCGGCAAAACCAAAAGAGTTCCGGAGACGGATATTGCACCATATCGGTTATGTCAGACGTAGGGAGGACACAACTCTCTCGAGACACATGCTTGAGAAACACACCTTGGACCCGTTTTCTTTATACTTTCAAGCCATCGAAGTAGTACGCCCCCCGAGAGGAGGTAATTGGGACCAACTGCTGCTTCAGAAAGAAAGTAGATGGATCCATAGAATGAAATCCTATAACCCACACTACATAAATGAAACATTGTCCTTCTCATGCTTCATTGACACATAACAACATTTTCACCCCCTATGAAACCTCTTGAACCTCGCTAAAAACTCTCTAAAATATAATATGTAGAATCCAGTCCATGTTCTTCATAATGGATATTGGTCCACATAACTATCAAATCAGCGCCTTATAGGACCAAAACTATTAAAGTTATTATACTTTAAAATCACAAAATGACCTCTTGAACAAATTGAACTTTGATAACAATTGGACAAATTTCATCAGAATTTCTTCCTTTGTTTTTAGATTATAAAATACTCATCTGAAGACTTAATAATACAGATACATCGATACAATCAGACACACTGATACAATCAGAATAAAAGTCATCCCAATGTCTATTATTATGGACATATTGATACGATCAAATGAAATGAACTTTGAGGAAAGAGACGTCCGCAAGCGTTTGCTGGTGCGGAAGCAGTGACATAGCCAGATGGCATTTGTCACGATGAAAGGAAGTTCTGCATCGATCTAAGTGTAGGTGGGACGAGGCAGCACATGAAACAGGCAGATCTGTCTGTAAACCAAACAAATGACAAACTACGAACAAACACTATTAACAACTCATATCGCAACAAACTCGTAGAGACTACATTATAAGATGCAATGCAATATACCAGTCTCCTTCCCTAGATATAAAAGACATATTAATACTGTGAGATCGCAGTGCAGCCAAGACATCTCTGTGAGAAAAAGATCCTACTGGAAGAATGAGACGAGTCCCTGCATGATTATATGATCGGAACATGATACGCCTGCAACGCACCCGAGTCACTCGATTGGATGACAGAAGGGGGGCGCACAAGAGGGGGCACCAACTTCCCTATAAAGTCACGCTGGTTTAGCCGCCAGACGCTGCCGGCAACCCTGCCGATAAGTTTATTACAAAACCATCGTACTATCAAACCAAAAAAGATCATAGACTGTGAGCCCCTGATGACCATGAGAGTCTCATAAGAATGATGAAACGCGTAGGACTGAGCATTTCTATAGAAAGTCCTACAAGAGATGATTAGCCAGGCTACCTCAATATAAAGCTCCTAGATCAGGAGAAACAAGCACCGCACCGGTATATGACGGCAGCACTATAAAGCCGTTCTGAAGAGAATAGCACAGGACATGGTAAAATGAATATTATTAATGCCATTATCAGACTGCAGACTCACAATGAGGAGAAATGAGATGGCATGATTTCTAATAGCCAGAGGCCAAATTGAAAAGGGAGTTATACATATAAATAAAGAGATACCCCTAGGAATTTTGACTAATCCCTGGCCTCCCAACAAGACAATATATATATATAAATGGTTAGCCGGTGAGATAAATTAAAACCATTCACAATAGTCCTATGTTTAGGATAATTTTAGGAAATTTGTGACGGATTTTGGACACTTAAAATCTTTTTAAAATATTGAATAAAGGTTATTTTTTATATTTTACTCCCATTGGATTTGACTGTGAAATACTGCAGAATTATCTTGGAGCACATTTATACTACACTGCTCAAAAAAATAAAGGAGACACTCAAATAACACCTCCTAGATCTGAATGAATGAAATATTCTCATTGAATACTTAGTTCTGTACAAAGTTGAATGTGCTGACAACAAAATCACACAAAAATCATCAATGGAAATCAAATTTATTAACCAATAGAGGCCTGGATATGGAGTCACCCCCAAAATTAAAGTGGAAAAACACACTACGGGCTGATCCAACTTTGATGTAATGTCCTTAAAACAAGTCAAAATGAGGCTCAGTATTGTGTGTGGCCTCCACATGCCTGTATGACCTCCCTACAACGCCTGGGCATGCTACTGATGAGGTTGCGGATGGTCTCCTGTGGGATCTACTCCCAGACCTGGACTAAAGCATCCTCCAACTCCTGGACAGTCTGTGGTGCAACGTGACGTTGGTGGATGGAGCCAGACATGATGTCCCAGATGTGCTCAATCTGATTCCGGTCTGGGGAATGAGCGGGCCAGTCCATAGCTTCAATGCCTTCATCTTGCAGGAACTGCTGACACTCCAGCCACATGAGGTCTGGCATTGTCCTGCATTAGGTTTCACCCAGGGCACCAGCATAAGGTCTCACAAGGGGTCTGAGGATCTCATCTCGGTACCTAATGGCGGTCAGGCTACCTCTGGCGAGCACATGGAGGGCTGGTAGGTCCTTTCACAAGCATTTTGGTCGTACTATCACTTCTGGTCGGCCTGGGCTCGCGTCATTGTCGTGCACCAGCTGTGCCAAGGCCTGCATTTTGTCATGGAAGCGTAAGACATTCAATGACTGACACTCCAGGGGAGGCCAAGTCCCCTTCCCAGACCTCCTTCACCAGAGCCAGGCGCCCCGCTCACGCCAGTCGTACAGGAGCTCAAAAGGGAGAACCCCGTTGAGGCCCGTGGAACCTCCCGGTAGGCAAGGAGCAGGTGTGGGAGGTACCGCGCCCAGTCGTGCCCCTAGGAGTCAACCAACATCTTAAGCATCTGCTTCAGAGTGCCAGTTCGCACAGGCCATTGGTCTGTGGGTGGTATGGGCTGGTCACCAGATTTTGCACCTGTATTTGCTTACAGAGGGTCTCCATCAGCTGCGACATGAACTGGGTTCCCCGGTCGGTGAGCATTTCCTGGGGAAAACACACTCGGGAGAACATCTTCAGTAAGGCGATAGCCACCTTGTCTGCCCGAATGGATGACAAGGCTACCGCTTCCGGGTACCGGGTGGCATAGTCTACTACCATCAGTATGAAGCGTTTCCTTGAGCTGCTGGGAGTGGCCATCGGGCCAGCCAAATCCACAGCCACCCTCCTGAAAGGCTCTTCGATGATGGGCAGAGTTACCAGTGGGGCTTTGGGCCACCGCCCCACCTTCCCCACCCTCTGACAGGTGTAACACGAACGGCAGTAGACAGTTACCTCAGCCCCCAACCTTGGCCATTAGAAATGCTGGGCTAGCCTGGCCTTGGTCTTATGGATCCCTAGATGTCCAGCCATCGGAATTTCGTGTGCCATCTGCAACAAACTCCACCCTGAACGGATAGGGTACCACTAACTGTCGATCCCTGGGCCATGCCTCCGGTGAGCCTCGCTGGACTGCTACCCGGTATAGCCATCCTTGGTCCCAGACCACCCACTGGAGGACCGAGTTCGAGGGAAGCTGTGCCGCCCGCTCCTCACGAGGCTTCAGGCTGTCAGTCTCTAACGCCACCTGAAACCCCTGACTGGACATGGCCAGAATAGACAAACCTGCCACGTCTCCTGGCCTCCGTCTGACCCGGCAGCCACTTGGTCGGAAGGGGAGAAGCCGTCGGACTCCCGAGGGGCCACTAGGGCCCGGGTGCCGCCACTGCAAGCAACAGTGGCTACGGCCGCTGAGACCGCAGGTAGCGCCCGTTTCTCCTCTGCTTCTGACCAAGCATCTGGTCTAAAAGGACTACCCTGGCCCTCTAACATCCTGGTTGTGGAGGAACCCTACCATGCGGCCTTACCTGGGAGCCCTATCTCTCCTGGAACTGCCCCGCCCTCCATGGCATGCTCCCCCTCTGCAGCTGTTTGCCCCTTGTCTGCCCCCTCTGCAACAACCTCACAGGACAAATTTCTCCAGCCTGCCGTATGGCCACATTCTGAGGCCTCATCACAGCTGACTTGATTGATCTCGTCCCCCATGGGGAGAGAGGTGTTAGGGGCTCAGGGTGGTAGTTGTGGTGAGGGGCTGCTGTGTTCCCACACTCTGGCTCCCTGATAAAGACACATGTCCCAATTCTCCTGTGCTCTGTATGTGGTGTGTAACACTCACGTTTTGGTCGCAGATCTCTGCTGTCTTCGGTTCTTCCACCTCAGGAACCACCGCACACACATTAGGGAACTTCCACTCCATTTTATAAAAAAGAACTTTACTTGAACGTTTGAATACAACTTCATACAGCATGCAGCATTGATCACATACACCTTGGCGATGGACAGCGCCGGCTTGATGCCTCCAATCCCGGAGCCGGTGAAAGTTTTATCAGGTATCAAATCCTAGGGTGACAACAGTTCGGGCCGCACAAGGGTCATCTCAGCACCGGTGTCTCACAGTCCCATTGCTCTGGCGTGGCCTATGGTAACAGTCTGAAAGTTGTCAAGGGACCTCCCACCACCCCCACACAAAACAGTGGACAGATTCTGGGACGAGGATCAACTGCTCTCATTAGGGCCCACATGTGATCGACCCAGCAGTCTGCAGGACACCACTGCATACTCTGGAGCTTCTTCCGGTATGACTCAGGAGTCAAGTTGTACTGCCAGACCAGAGCCTCCTTGAAGTCCTCATAGCTCAGGGTGGTCTCACTGTGCAAGTACCCAAAGATTTCCAGGGCCTTACCCCTAAGCTGAGGGGTTAGGAACCGGACCCACTGTTCCTCAGGCAGATGGTACTGATGGCAGTTTTTTTCAAATGCCAGCAAGAAAGTGTCCAAGCCCCCTCCTTTGTGCAGAAGGGAGAAGTCATTCGTCCATAGCTTCGGGACTCGGATCTCAGGGGACTTGCGACTGGCTGGGGCCTGCAGTTGGAGCTGGAACACATCTTTCTGGTGCTCGTGCTCCCGCTGACGTTCTGCCATGAGGGTCTCATAGGTGGCCCTGTCTCCAACCTGGAGACTCGCTAGGGAAACTTGTATGAGGGGGTCAGGTGGTGGGTAGCTCACTGCGGGACCGACCACTGGTGAACCTCTCTCTGGGGGGCCTAAGTTGGACTCCCCTTCTCTTAGAGTAACATGGTCTTCCACCTCCTCAACACCATATGGTGCATTGGCCATCTCCTTGGTTTTGGCCCTGGTGCCACTGGCCATCCTTGCACTCTATGGTCAGTGACACCGAACTGCCACCTGATGCACCCACACACACCTTACAGTATTTGCACTCGGACTGTCTAGTGCTGAGCTGATCTTAAGTGTCTGAGTATGCGTTACACACACACACACACACACTATCTTGATCCCACCGCTTGCCACCAATGCAAAGAAATTGGCAGCAGGAGGGACCCCGCAGAATCCTACCACTGCCGGAACTGATGAATCCACACCCCACCACCTGCCTGACGTCACAATTACGTGAGACGGAGCACGTGGTACGGATCTGTCATTTGCACCATCGTGACATTCCGCACCCCCTCGAGGACGTGTAAGGTCAGATTGGTACAGTTCTACACAGACAATGGGACCTCTGCTTATAAAATATATAATTCCCGGCATGACTATATTCTCAACTACAGCTGGAACTTTTATGCTGAAAGGGGCCCTGCCCACACATTCCCCTGTCATGACTTCACTGTGGGCTTGGCACCACTTCATGGTTTTATTAAGATCTCTAACTTCCACAATAACTCCTCGCTGGTTGATCGCAGAAGTTTCCATGTAATATCACATTTCTTATTATAAATTTACCTTTCTTTAGAGACTAGACATGACATATCTTCGGTTGGTCATTCCTGCCTTCTTGCATCATAGCGCACCCGTACTGTTCTCAGATAAGGAAAAATATGTATATTGTTCCTTAGCTAACCCTGCCACTAAAAATATGTATCCTATCACAATCAGTGTTATAGAAACTCTGATATTCCATATTTCATTTCAGTGCCTACCAGACTGCAGCTTGAATACATGTGCAAATGGAGATGAGCTAAGCTTCAAAGGAATTCTAGGAGCTGTATCCTTTTCACCCAGGTGTCAATTCATCACTCCTGTCTCCATTTTATATGGTGATTAGCCTGA
Source organism: Phyllobates terribilis (assembly GCF_046119375.1). Classification (NCBI taxonomy): domain Eukaryota; kingdom Metazoa; phylum Chordata; class Amphibia; order Anura; family Dendrobatidae; genus Phyllobates; species Phyllobates terribilis. The sequence goes on from NW_027364282.1 coordinate 53,210, forward strand.
ACACTTGGTGGATCCCGCTATTTGCATATGGGCAATTGGGAAGAGTGTAAGCTCTTGCTCCTTTGACAAATGGTAGATAGGGGAGGAGGGAAGAGTGAGTGGGATTTCGGAGGGGGAGAAAGATTCTCAATATTTCTATGACCGTGACATTTCCCATTCTCTTGGGATCTCGAAAATCTAGATTATGAATAACTAGGACATGCTATAATTCAATACCGAGTTATGGGAATACTGTATCTGACACAAAGGGCATGCTGCATGGCTGGGGTCCAAAGGGGGTCTTGCTGTGGCAGCTTCTTGGCTGAGAGCTGCTGTGAGACATTTGTCACTCGCTGCCTCTCTGCCCCCTCCCTTCTTAGATGCAGAAGTGTCCAGTTACAACTGTATGCTGTAGACCTCTATAATCCCGCCAAACAGGGCACAATGATTGACATGGGGTTAAATTTTCACTTGCTAACTTCTGTGATCAACCAGTGAGAAGTTATTGCAGAAATTATAGATTTCATAAAACCATGATGGACAGAGATGAGCCCACGTGAGGTCATCACAGGGGAGTGTGTGGGCAGGGCCACCCCTTCAGCATAAAAGATCCAGCTGAATATGGGTCTATACTCATGCCGTGAGATACATATTTGTAAGCACAGGTCCTGCTCCATAACAGTCCATTGGAGCACCTCTCCTCCAGGTAAATTGAATAGTCTCTGATCTGTCTAGTAAGTTCTTCCATTAATACCTTTTATTTTGTGTAACTGTATATGTATTGTACTGTCCCTCTTTGTAAAATCCTTTGTATATTTTTTCATAAACCCTGCCTCCCTTTGGATTAAATATAAAATGTATTAGTCCTGTTTCTTCTGTTCTGTAATCGTTCCTCCCCCGAAGCCATACGCTACCAGAAAGCAGGAGTCCGATCAGGCCTGTATTTAGAACTGATCGGTGGTGGCAGTGAATACTATTAATTGGGTTATCGTGAAGCTGGCAATGATCGTATGGGGGCATATACACATTCAATGCGTTGAAATTCGGAGGCGTGTACGCCATACGCTCACGGCTTGCTTGCCGGTAACTACATAGTGAGTAATCAGGATAGTCTGTGTGTGCAAATCCCTGACAAATTGGTGGCAGCGGTGGGATATTGTAAGATCTCGCCGATGCCTTCCCCCATAGTTCACTATCCAGCTACATCTAATTTTCCTACTTGTCAACTGGGCATTCTGCATATGGGCTGCTTAGATTGCCCTCTTTTGTCCTATTGCAAAAGAGGAGGTGAGAGGGGTGAAGGAATGCTCCTTTACTAGTGGCTTCAGAAATTGCAATATTTTCTATGACACGGTGCAATACCACATTATTATGCTATATAGTGAAAATACCAGTTTCCTTCAAAGCTCTGATTCAGATCAGTTCAAATATAGTCGAGACAGGGACCTTCAGCATGCCACCAGCTTTCATTTTAACTCATCGGCCTCATCCCAGAGCGCCAATGGGAGCCAGCGGCATTTAAATGGTTAACAGCTGCGGCCGAAACGAAGCTCTGACTGCGACTGTTAGAGATAAAATGTCAGCTATATAGAAAGGGTTGTCCACTACTCAAACAGCTCTCAATCACAATATTTCCTACATATAAAACAGCTATAATCACCTTTTGTGCTGTTGCTGTTCTACCCAAGTCTGCGCTTAGTCTCCCAGGACTCGAGTGACCTCATATCACGCAGTCAGTAGCCATTTCACTCTCACTTCCTTCAGACGAAAGGGACACCCTAAAGAAGTGTAATCTGCTGCTGCTCTCTGGCTGTCAGTTCTGTTCAAAGGATGAGAGAGTGATGCAGTTGTAGCGCCCAGAGGGTTCGGTCGCTACAGGGGTATTGCACCTTAACCAGAGGTGTGATATTCCACTCCCAGGTAAGGATGGAGTATGGACCAAGGCTCAGTTAGCTGCATACACACACTCCTCATTTCCGGGGGACAGTTCGCAGATGCTCCCATTTATTGCAGGCACAACTGACCATGTCCCTGGCTGGAGTGGGGAGGGGGGAGAGAACCCGGTGATGTAGGAGCAGAAGGGGACGGTTTCTGGAGCATAGGAAGGAGCTTATTGGTTGCAGGTCACCTGAGCTCAGACACAGTGAAGCAGATAAAAGGTGGGGGCCATCTTAGGAGAGTGTTCAGTCGGTTAGTTCAGAGAGGGAAGAAGTTCAGCCAGAGAGGGCTGACAGGGAGCTGAGGCTCAGCTCCACGAGGCAGGCCTAGAGAAGAGGCCGGGGCCAGGAAGGAGAAGAGGAGAAGGAGAAGGAAGGAAGAAAGGTGGAGAGAAAGAGGAGTAGAAAGGCTCCAGAAACAAGAAGGCAGAAGGGACCCTGAGAGAGAGAACTACATAACCGGACACTGGGATCCGAGGCTGTCAGGGTTGCAAGCCCGGCAGCAGATAACCTACCTGCGAGGGATTTTAGATCCCTGGGCCTGAGAAGCCTGGAGGCTCCGCCACACAGAGGGACTGGTACAGCACAGAGAAGCAACAGGTACCTAAGGCCCGAGTCGCAAGCCATACAGGCGTAGTACACGGCCAGCTCAGGGACGTGGGCTATCACACCACTAAAGGGGGAGATAGTCAGCAAGGGCAGAGAGAACGGTAGGCCTACCCACTCACCCTGACCAGTGGGGCTCGCCTGAATGTTCTCAGACACCCAGGCCCATTCCTACCCTGTACTCCTGTTGGGTCATAAGTACCACCTACAATAAAGACCCTGGACTGTTTGAAGTAGACTCTGGACCTTTATTATTGCGGCCTGCACCATCACCCCCAGCATCCTATTACCTGCTCTGAGGCTACACTCTTCCTGTGGGGAGTTATCCTATCCCTGTGCTGCATATCTACATCAGCCTCAGCGGTCTGCCTTGCAGCGGCGGTCCTCCCTGACCGCAATCCACAGGTGGCGTAGTCTGACATTCAAAACCCTACAAATAGATTGTCACAACATTTGGTCTGACCACCCTGAGCCACGGGATCAGGTTGCCACTACTACCCCCATCATCACACTGAAGCCCGGTTCCAAGTGCCCCACGGCCCAGGGGGTGAGTCACAGTCACTGATTGGCTGCAGGGATCCTATGATTAGTCATGCATGTGACTCGCCCCCTGAGCCGTGGGGTACCCGGAACTAGGCCTTCTAGTGTACGGTGCTGATGGGGGTAGTAGTGGCAACCCGATCCCGTGGCTCAGGGTGGTCAGACCAAATGCTGTGGCAGTCTATTTATAGTTTTGTGAATGTCCGACTACGCCACCCGTGGATTGCGGTCAGAGATAACCGCCGCTGCGAGGCAGACCGCTGAGGCTGGTATTAGTGTGCAGCACAGGGATAGGATAACTCCCCATGGGAAAAGTGTAGCCTCAGGGCAGTGAAAGTGAATGCTGGGGGTGATGGTGCAGGCGCAGCATAAATCACACAGAGTCCAATGATTCAGTCCAGGGTGTTTTACTCACAGTTGATATCCAAGTCACTTCTGTCAGCAAGGACTGCCCGAGCCGTGCTGTGTCCACCAGGTGAGGAGCTCGGTCAACCCCCAGGCAATTCAGGAGTATGGCACAGGACCCCCTTCTGTCCTTTCTCTGGCCTCTCGTGCCCCACCAGTGTCCTGACTTCTGTCCAGCTACCGCGGACCGTGTCGGGTAAGCATTGGCCTTCACTTCCCGCTATCCTATATGGTGCCTCCCTAGCAGGTTTAGCGGGGGGTCGCACCAATAAATGGTCACAACCTCCGGTTCTTGGCTGAGGGTAGATTCGCCTCCACCAACTTAGGGATCCGGTACCTTTCCACGGCCTGACCCTTTCACCCGGTATAATGGGGTTTGCAATGGTTGCTGGCCGTTCTGCACTCTTAGGATCCCTCCTGCCTTCTTGTTTCTGGAGCCCTTCCACTCCTCTGTCTCTTCTCCTTCCTTCCTTCTTCTCTTCTTCTCTCTGGCCCCGGCCTTCTCTCTAGGCCTGCCTCATGGAGCTGAGCTCAGGCTGAGCTGCTGCTCCCTGTCAGCTCTCTCTCTTACTACTCCTACTATTCTCCTAGACTTGAGATGGCTCCCACCTTATATCTGCTTCTCTGTGCTGAGCTCAGGTGACCTGCACCCAATGCGCTCCTTCCTATGCTCCAGAAACCGTCCCCTTCTGCTCCTACACCACTGGGTTCTCTACCCCCTCCCCACTCCAGCCAGGGACATGGTCAGTTGTGCCTGCAAAAATGGGAGCACCATCGAGCTTTCCCCCGGAAATGGGGAGTGTGTGCGTGTGCAGCTAACTGAGCCCTGGTCCACACTCCATCCTTACCTGGGAGTGGAATATCACACCTCTGGTTGAGGTGCAATACCCCTGTGGCAACCGAACCCTCGGGGTGCTACACATGCCCCAGGAGACCAGACACAGACATCACTGGAATGGCGTTGGCTGCAGGGTTCCCGTGATATGTCATGCATGCTCCAGGAGACCAGACGGCGACATCACTGGAATGGCGCCCGCACCAGAGGAGAGCATAGCTGCTATTTCACATGATTGAAACCGTAATTAAGAAGGGGTTGTCTGAGTAATGGACAACCCCTTTATTTCAGTCTGCATCAGACACGTGTGGAAGGAGTTCAGCTCCTGAGCCGCCTCCACATGCGTTCACCTCAGCGCGGACGTACAGTTACGCCCATATATGCAAAGGGGTCAAATTCATATAAAACATTAAATGTTATTCTGAATTTATCTGCCTTTCATTCATTTCTAACAGTAAATCCTCATAGTAGTTGGTGCTCAGTTTTTCAGATTCAGAGCTCCAAATTTTCATAAGCAAAATTAAAGGGGAGGCATCATAAAAAAAGTTTTCTTTAAATGCATTCAAAAAAGTTGGCAATATTTTCCCATATCAAAATTTATATTTAAAATTAGAAATCTTAGAATTTTTTACACTGACCACTGAGGCTATTCTATGTTCATATGTCCTGTTCTTTCAGGAAATCTACATTAACAGCAATAAACTCACTTAGACACCATGGGCCTCATTCAAAGCCAGAATACTAGTGTAAAAAGCTTTGAAAAGTCAAAGTTTTAGCGCAACTCGAAGCTGGGCTGAAATTGTGACTTTTTAGCGTTCACACTCCATTTTCACCCAGCCCTGATAAAGTGGGCACCAGCAAAATTTTATAAGCTGTGGCATTCTCTGTGCGACATATCTTACTCCAGTCACTGACTGGAGTAAGATTATTGGCAAGGCACACATGGAGACACACAAGGCGCTCGCTAGTTCTCTGATAGTCCTGATTCATTGACCTCTGCATGACTCTAGCACACCGACCTCATCAAGATTAGCATGAACACCACTGGTCTGAAGTCAGGGCCTCTGTTTTGCATTGAAGCGTCCAATGAGCTTGTACAAAGATCATTGGGTGAAGGGGAGTAAGGTCAGGTGTGACATCAACTGTGATTGGTGGAACCTGCGTTATCAGCTGGATGTTACCGGTCATTGTAATCCGGCCTCTGATAAAAAGCTTTGCTGAAAATTCTTCCAGAAAGGACAGAAGTAAATGTCTAAAATAGCCCTGGTGGCCAGTGTGAGAACTGCAAGATTGTGAGAAGAAAGTATGAAAACATTAAAAAAAACACACGGAAAACAAACTAATTTAAACATTTTCTGATGACTAGATCTGAGCGAATCCATTCAACGGGAATCAAGTTCATGTTGAATTTTTGTGCCTAAAATGAATGTCACCTTTTGAGACATTGCAGAAGATTGCATCAGTCAGAGAAGACGGGCTTTCCCAGAATGCCTTGCTGCCATCATATTAGGTCTCATCTGCATTGCACGCACGAGTTGTAGCAGTTTTAATGGATAGAACGTGTACTCAATGTATGGTGCTATTCACACACCAGTGTTTTTACACACCCCTTGTGTCCATACAGAACACACAGAGCCATGTCCATTTTTTTTCCGGCAGCACGGATGACACGGAGGTGCAATAGTGGTCTATGGGTCGGTCAGTGTGCCATCAGTGTCCTGTACAAGTTTAACATTGTATAGGAGAAGCTTTGTAATTTCTTTATCCATCGGTGAAAAACACTGATCGAAAACTGAGGACACCGGTACCATTTTTTCACGTACAGGTTTAAACCCTGCACATGTGAATGAGGCCTAACATAGTATAGCTCAGACAATTAAGAAGGACTATTATAGCAAGTATAAAAGCAGAAGCAGGAAAGGAAGCAGCCATTTTGTGGTGAACCTGGATAGAGAAAAGTACATCACAGCTCACAGCCTAGCCATAGAAATAGGGAGAGAAAGCCATGAAACATGATAGAAAACAGACAGAGAGAGAGGGCGACATCAATGCAGTGAAGGGGATTAGTGTGTTAAGGAAAAAAGGGAATGGCGTCATACATGTTTTTCAGGGCAAGTAGAGGCTTTGGAAGACATTTGCAGAGAATGGAATTTCCTGGGAAAACTCTGCAAATGTAAGTTTCAAAAGTCTTGCTCATCTTTACTGATCGGTCATTATCCATTGGTGGCAGTTTTACCTACAGTATGTTCCCCTCCATACAGGGCAATAACTCCCCTGTGGGCCTCATTGTTCCAGTTACCTTACACATCTTCCTTCCGTGTAGTGCACATTCCCATCATCTTCATGCTTTCCCATCCTGCACAGCCGGCTGCAGCGGAGGAGGATCAGGACAAATTCCTATCCTCCTCCTTGAGGGATAAGAGGGAATGTGGAGCCATCACCCTGCTCCATGCTGCTCTGCTCCTCCAAGCTAATTACTCTAAAGGCAAAACCTGTGACTGAGCTTTATATTAACTCTTCTCCTCCCGCCTTCTGGATGCTACATAGCTAATCTGTTGGGTTAACCCTGTAGTGTGTAAAGTGCTGAATTATACAACAGTGATATGTCTTCTACTCACAAAAATGGTGTAAGTGTGATGAGTGTTTTTGATCAGTTTCATCACAGTTTGGTCAGGGTTCATTAGCTTTTCTCAGCTGAAAATAAAACTGATGAATGTTTCTCCCCCTTCTCATAACCAACAGTCCATTTCATGACTGGCACACAGATGACATCCAAATGCTGTCCACATTTTTTGTGGCCTAATAGACTTGCATTGGTGATACTGTATATAATTTTGTGTGGACCACTTAGGCCTCATTCAGACATCAGGTTTTTTCATGTACGAGAAAAATGGAGCGAGTTTAATCAGTGATTTTTACCTTAGGTTGGTCAGAATTACATCAGTACTTTTCCCATCGGTCAGTCAAAAACGGACAAACTTCATCCGAGTTCTGGCCCATCTTTTAACAGACCCGGACACTTTCATTGATGAATTTGATCTGACACTTGAATCAATATAAAACATATCTCAATGAAAAATCATGGACATGTGAGCATCCCCATAGACTGTCATAGGTACACATGCTGCCTGTGAAAAAAATAAAAAATAGCATAGAAACTAACAGGTGAATGAGCCCCAAGACTGTGAAAATACACTGGCATGGAAACAGGCCCATAGACATGGGTGTACATAGAAATCATGGGATCCCATAGCAGAAGTGCTAATTACCCCCAACCAACAAAAAAAATAACATTCGACGGGGTGACAGAAGAGCATATCTCACAACTTTCCAGCCTTTAGAAAGTAATTTTCCTCCTACTGAAGCCCCAGATTCCTCTTTCATTGCATGTTTAAAGTATGATACCAACAAAAGTGCCCAACAAACACAGTATGTGAATTCTTTCACAGTACCCTCCACATGCACATAATGATGACCCTACTGTACTCGACTTCAACTCCCCCGGCAAAGTATGGTGACCCTGACACAGTGTGATCCCCCAGCTTTGGCCCCCACACGGCCCTCTATAAAGTATAATAGGTCATCATACAGTATAATGGCCCCACACCTCACCATGCTGTATAATGGCCCCCACTAGCTCTCCAAACAGTACAACCAAACAGTGCAATGACCCCCACATGGCCCTCCACATGGTATGATGGTCCCCACTCAAACCTTCACACTGTATAATTGCTTGCATACAGTATATTGGCCCTCACATAGCCCTCCACAAAGTATAAAGGCTCCCACATAGCCCTCGAAATATTATAATAGCCCCCACATAGCCCTCTATATACTATAATGGGCCCCATATTCCTCCATATTGTATAATGCAAAATCATAATCTTTTATATAGTGTGCTGAACCCTATAGTCCTCCATATAGTATCATGCACTCCCCATAGTCTTCCATATAGTATAATGCACTCCCCATAGTCCTGCATATAGTATAATGCAATCCACATAGTCCTCCATACAGTATAATGCACCCCATATTCCTCCATATACTATAATGCACTTCCCATAATCCTCCATATAGTATAATGCACTCCCCATAGTCCTCCATATAGTATAATGCACTCCCCATTGTTCTCCATACAGCATAATGCACTCCCCATAGTCCTCCATATAGTAAAATGCATTCCTCATAGTGCTCCATACAGTATAATGCACTGCCCATAGTCCTCCATATAGTATAATGCACTCCCCATAGTCCTTCATATAGTGTAATGCACTCCTCCATATAGTATAATGCACTGCCCATAGTTCTTCATACAGTATAATGCACTCCCCATAGTTCTCCATATAGCATAATGCACTCCCCATAGTCCTCCATATAGCATAATGCAGTCCTCCATATAGTAAAATGCACTCCTCATAGTGCTCCATACAGTAAGATGCACTCCTCATAGTCCTCCATATAGTATAATACACTCCCCATAGTCCTCCATACAGTATATGGCACTGCCGATAGTCCTCCATGTAGTATAATGCACTCCCCATAATCCGCCATATAGTATAATGCACTCCCATAGTCCTCCATATAGTATAACACACTCCCCATAGTCCTCCATATAGTATAACGCACTCCCCATGGTCCTATATAGTCCATACAGTATAATGCACTCCTCATAGTCCTCTATACAGTACTATGACCACCACAATGTGTTCATTGATTTAAAAAAAAAATACTCACCTCTCCTCCTTGTTCTCCGCTGCTCAGGTCTATGCAGCAAGCATTCTGAAGTGCCTGCACATCTCAGGGCAGTGGATGCCATGTAATGGTGTCATAGGGCCCGCTGTACTGAGACGTCAGATGCTGAGGAAGAATGACGAAGTAGGAAGTCACAGGACCCATAGTACTCGCGTGGCCTATGTTCCAACAATGAGCTTTTGGTTTGTTTTTGACACTAATTATTTTCTGTGGCAAAAACTGAGTGTTTTACAATTCAAGCAAAGTGGATGGGATTTATAGAAACCTCATGGCCACTGTGCTTTAATTTTATTCAGCGTAAACTGAGCTGCGGTGTGTGTATCAAATCCACATCATGTCAATTTCTCTTGTGAGTATGCTGAGTTTTATGTGTGGATTTTCCCCATAGATTTCCATTAGATGCCGAAAATCTGCAGGTAAAAACGCACATACATAGTCCTGCATATAGTATAGTGCAATCCACATAGTCCTCCATACTGTATAATGCACTCCACATAGACCTCTATATAGTATAATGCACCCCATATTCCGCCATATAGTATAATGCACTCCCCATAGTCCTCCACATAGTATAATGCACTCCCATAGTCCTCCACGTAGTGTAATGCACTCCCCATAGTCCTCAATGTAGTATAATGCACTTCCATAGTCCTCCATATTGTATAATGCACTACCCATAGCCCTCCATACAGTATAGTGCACTACCCATAGTCCTCCATATAGTATAATACACTCCCCATAGTCCTCCATATAGTATAATGCACCTCCATCGTCCTCCATACAGTATAATGAATTCCCCATGGTCCTCTATACAGTACTATGACTACCAAAATGTGCTCATTGATTTAAAAAAAAAATACTCACCTCTCCTCCTTGTTCCCCGCTGCTCCGGTCTATGTAGCAAGCATTCTGAAGCGCCTGCACATCTCAGGGCAGTGGGTGCCATGTAATGATGTCATCAGGCCCGCTGTGCTGAGACGTCAGACGCTGAGGAAGAATGATAGAGGAGGAAGTCACAGGCCCCATAGTACTCTTGTGGGTTATGTTCCCACAATGAGCTTTCGGTTTGTTTTTGACAATATTTATTTGCTGTGGCAAAAACAGAGTGTTTTGCAGTTCAAGCAAAGTGGATGGGATTTTATAGAAACCTCATGGCCACTGTGCTTTAAAGGGGTTGTCCACTACTTTCACATTGATGCCCTATCCATAGGATAGGGCATCAATTTATGTTTGCCCGGGGTCCCGCACACAGCACCCCCGCCATCAGCTGTTATCGGTGCCGGCGGTGGCCGCCGGCCGGAAGTGCTTACCTTCCGGTGACTGGTCGCCATGTTGTAGTGGTCGGCACTTGTTAGTGCACATCAAACTGCCATTCAATTGAATGGGAGGCGGATGTGCAGTACCCCGCGGGGGCCACTATAGATGGATGGCCAAACACCGCAGGCAAGTACTTCCGGCTGGTGGCCGCCGCCGCCAGCACCGATAACTTCTGATCGGCAGGGGTGCTGCGTGCAGGACCCCGGCCGATCATACATTGATGCCCTATCTTATGGATATGACTCGCCCTATGGGCCGTGGGTTACCCGGAACCGGGCAATAGGGCAATAATGGGGGTAGTAGTGGCAACCCGGTCCATGGCTCAGGGTGGTCATACCAAATGTTGTGGCAGTCTATTTGTAGGGTTTTAAATGTCCGACTACGCCACCCGTGGATTGCGGTCAGGGTTAACCGCAGCAGCAGTGCAGACCGCTGGGGCAGATGTAGGTGTGCAGCACTAAGTAGTATAACTCCCCACGGGAGGAGTGTGGCCCCAGGGCAGTATATAGATGGATGATGGAGGGGATGATTCTGACCGCAATAGCCAGGAAACGGAGGCCTCTTAAACAGTTCAGGGTCTTTATTAGAACAGGTGAGACGACCCAAAAACAGTCCCGGCTAGGAGGGGGCCTGGATGTCTGAGAACAAGTGGGAAGCTGGCCCTGGTCAGGGTGAGGGTGAAGGCCTACCATGCTCTCTGCGCTCTTTCTGGCTATTTCCCTCCTTGTGGTGTAACAGCCCACGTTCCTGAGCTCACCGTGTCTTCTCGCACGTATGGCTTGCAACTTGGGTCCCTTTCTACTCTTGGCCTGGTGCAGCTTTGCTGGTCCCTTCTGCTGTGGCGGAACCACCGGGCTTCTTAGGCCAAGGAACATACAGTCCCCTGCGGGCTGGTTATTTGCTGTAGGACTTGGATTCCTAACAGCCTCGGACACCAAGTCCGGTAGATCAGTTTCTCTCTAAGCCAGGACAGCCTCTCCTCGCCTTCCGTTCCTGGCTCATGGCTCCTCTACTGCCACACGACCTCCTCAGCTTCAGCTGAACTGGCTCTCCCTTCTCTGGGACACCTCTCACTCCAGAGACAGGTCGTCCAGAACTCTCTAACCCTGCCCCCAGTTCCAGCTTTTATAGGGTCAGCCTGCTCCCCCTACTGACTTGGGACAGGAGGTGCTGCATGCTAATGGTCCCTGACCAGAGAACCTCCCCCTTGCTCTCAGACACAGCTTTATTATACATTTGTGGCATCCAGGCCAGGGTGACACATTCCCCCCTAGTAAAACTTAGTACTCCGGGACTAACAGGAAACACAAATATAGGTTATAAACAACAACATAACATATGTACAAGTGCATTTTGTCCTTAAGGAAACGGCGCTTCCGCGACCGGGTGTCCATTTCACCTAACAAGGCGAAGTCTTTGAGCGATGTGGGGACCTGTCCAAAGCAAACCCCAAACGTTGGGCGTGGCTGCAAGGCAAAACTACCTACTTTGGACCACACGGGGCCACGCCAGACAGGTTTTTCTTCCGTGGCCGTCTTCGCAAGAGGCACCAACTGCAACTATCTACATGATAGTTCCGGTTATTCACCGTCCATAACCTGTCAGTCCATGAGCTAGAAAAACTAGAAAAACATAATTAATAACCAGGGTACAACATAACACATTAAATACATACATTATCCACTTAGATCTTCCAGCGAGCTGGCATTTGCCCCTTAGTGCTTCGGGTTGACCTACGTAACCCACTGTCTGGTGGTGGTCTAACCTGGTTTTTCTCACTAGCGCTCGGGGTGCAGTCACTGGCTAAACTTACAGGCAGGGCAGGCAGCTGTCTGCGGGTCCTCTGGCTTACCGCAGGCATGGCAGGCTCACTGTCAGCAGAGGGTTGACTCTCCTGGGCTGCTGGTACAGGCCCTTCTGCCTCTGGAACTGCTTGTTCTTCTCCACCTTCCTGCTCTGGTGTAGGTTGTTGCTGAGCCGGTTGCAGGAAATGCAGGACGGGTACCACTATGGCACCGTTTATTCAAGTCCAGGACTGAGGGAATTCTCCGAGAATGGTGCTGATCATTTCTTCCTTGTCCTCTGCGGGTTCAAGGTCACTTTGATCCTCTTCTGCATTCCGTAGTTGCTCGGAGCACATTTTTAGGTTGTCTCTGGAGACGGTACTAGTGGTTTCTCCTCCATCCTTAGTGACCACGCACACCTTCGGGTTGTCGTGATCAGACTGCAGTACTGTGTAGGGTTCCCTTTCCGACAGGTCATCCAGCTTGTGTAGCCTTCTTTTTCGCTTCAGAACCTGCTCACCAGGTTCCAGGGGACAAGCAGGGACGTGTTGGTTGAAGAGCCTCTCTTGCTTTTCTCTCGCCTGGGCCAGGCTCTTCTCCACACTCTCCTGTACCTTCTTGTACTGCAGTCGCCTTTCCGTATCCCAGTCCGCATCTGGGGAGGTGTCCTTGGGTGTTAGGACTCCCATCTCCAGGTCTATGGGCAGCTTACCTGGTCTGGCTCGCATCAGGTAAGCCGGGGTGCAGTTTGTAGCATTCACCGGGATATGGTTGTATAAGTCTATCAGGTCCGGCAGTTTTTCTGGCCACAGGCTGCATTCCTCCAGGGGCAACATCTTCAGGAGATCAATGACTATATTGTTCATTTTCTCACACATCCCGTTGGTTTGTGGGTGGTAAGGTGTTGTCCGAATCTTCTTACATCCATAGAGGTTGCAGAACTCTTGGAAGATTTTGGCCTCGAATGCAGGACCTTGGTCTGTCAGGACCTGTTCTGGATACCCGTGTGGGTGGCAGAAGTTTTGCTGGAAGGCTCTGGCCGCCGTTTGAGCTGTCAAGTCTTTTACCGGGACCACCACTAGAAATCAGGAATAGTGGTCCACGATTGTCAGGGCATAAACGTATCCTGACCGGCTTGGAGCCAATTTGACGTGGTCCAGAGCTACCAGCTCAAGAGGCTGCTTGGTGACGATGGGCCTCAAGGGTGTCTTCTGGCTGGTGCGGTCCTTCCTCCTTAGATTACAAGGGCCACAGTCTCTGCACCACTTCTCTACAGCCCCTCTCATGCTGATCCAGAAGAACCGTCCTCTTAGCAGGAACTCCAGTTTCTTCCAGCCGAAGTGCCCCGCTCTGTCATGGTAAGCCTCCAGGACCATAGCTGCATCTCGCCTTGGGACGACTTGCCAGGTCAGCTCGTGCGTCCGGTGGTTGACGAGTCTTCTGTACAGCTTACCTTCATAGAGGAACAGCCTGCTCTTCTCTTTCCATAGCTGCTTGGCTTCCTCTGGGGCATCCGGATCTAGACGGACGTCTTCTCGGGTCAGCAGGTCTTTCACCATGCGGACTGCAGGGTCACTATCTTGGGTCTTGGCCCAGCTGTGGTGAGGTAGGGGATTGATCATGATGGTTGTTAAGTCTTCCTCCTTCACGCGGTGGGAGTATTGAGTGGCCCCATACCGGTGGAATGCAGGGAGCTGTTATGAACTGCTACAAACACTAAGGAAAGAAAGGAAAACTGTCCCTACAATAGGACTAAACTGATTCCCTACGATGCAGCGGGGGACCTGTTCCTTGTGAACAGACCCGCCTAAGTCCTCGGCTAGTCTGAACGCAGACCTATAGATATAAGGGAGGGGTCCCTACAAGAACTAAGGACTGGGATATAGTTGGACACCTCCTAGCAGAAATTGTAGCAGAGCAAAGACAAACAAACAAACAGAAGTACTAGTGGTCAAAAGACCAAGCAAACTACAGAGTAAGGTACAAGGCACCTGGCTAGCTTAAGAGTAAATGTAACACTGAAGTCCTGCAAGGCCAGGAGGGCGGAGCTGGATTATATAGGCAAAAAGTCATGTGACCAGCAAAATAGAAAAAACAAACAGGAGGGTTCTAACAGTACCCCCTCTTCAATGAGGATCCTCCGGATCCTCCAGGCCCAGGTCTATCAGGAAACCTCCTGTGAAACGCTCCGACAAGTCTAGGAGCAGAGACATCATCCGCCCTTACCCAGGAGTTATCCTCGGGACTGAAACCCTTCCAAGCGACGAGATACTGCAATCTCCCTCTATGCCATCTAGAATTAAGAATGCGAGAAATTTCATATTCACCTTCTTCCTCCACCGGAGGAACAGAGACAGTGGCGTCCCTATCAGAAACATCAGCTTTTTTCAATAAGGAAACATGAAACACCGGATTAATCTTCCAGGAGGTAGGAACCTCCAACCTAACAGCAGATTGGTTAACTACCTGAAGCACCTTAAACGGACCTACAAACTTCGGGCCCAATTTCTTAGAAGGAATCTTCAACCGCAGATTCCTAGAGGACAACCAAACCATGTCACCAACAGTAAACAAAACCTCTTGACGTTTCCTGTCAAAGTACCTCTTGGATTTTTTGTTAGCCTCTTGAAGGTTACGACGTACATCAGTCCAAACTCTCTCCAAATCACCGGAAAAATTCTCCTCCTCCGGCACAGCCGATACCAATTTGGAGAATGACCCAAAAGACGGATGTCTCCCAGTACAACAAAAAAAAGGAGAACACCTAGCAGAAGAGGATGTATGGTTGTTAAGAGCAAATTCAGCCAGTGGCAGAAACTCAGACCACCCCTCTTGATAGTCAGCCACAAAACAACGCAAAAACTGTTCAACATCCTGGTTCTTTCTTTCTGTCAGTCCATTAGACTCAGGATGATAACCAGACGAAAATGACAAATGGACTCCCAACCTGTCACAAAAGGCACGCCAAAAACGAGCCACGAACTGAGGTCCCCTATCGGAAACAATGTCGGAAGGAACGCCATGGAGCCTGACAATTTCTTTAACAAAAGCCTTAGCGAGTGTCCTGGCGCAGGGCAGTTTGATGAAGGGAACCAAGTGACACATCTTGCTAAAACGGTCCACGACCACCCAGATAACAGTGAAACCCTCAGAGGCAGGAAGGTCAGTAATAAAATCCATAGCAAGATGCGTCCAAGGAGCACTAGGAACCTCCAGAGGGCAAAGCAACCCCGCAGCAGGAGCATGTGAAGACTTAGATCTAGCACACACAGTACACTTACGCACCCACTTAATGACTTCCTTCTGCCACCCAGGCCACCAAAAACTGTGACCTACAAGTCTCTTAGTCTCCGAAATTCCTGGATGACCTGCCAACCGAGACTTATGACACTCCACAAACAAATCTCTCATAAAGTTCCTAGGCACAAACAACCTCCCATGGGGAGTGTTAGATGGGGCATCCTCCTGGGCTTTCAGAATCCCATCTTCCAAAACGGAGTCCAATGCTGCTATCACAACACCTTCCTGTAAAATGCTCTCCTCCTCGGTACCAACCATGGGAGAAAAACTGCGAGATAAAGCATCAGCTTTTAGATTCTTGGTACCCGGGATGTAAGTAACAGAAAAATTAAACCGCGAAAAAAAAAAGTGCCCACCTAGCTTGACGGGCATTCAAGCGCTTGGCAGCATCAAGATAGATCAGATTCTTATGATCAATAAAAACCTGAATGGGAAATTTAACACCTTCCAAGAGATGACGCCAATGTTCAAATGCGAGTTTAATAGCCAGCAATTCCCGATTACCGACATCGTAATTAAGTTCGGTCTCAGAAAATTTTTTTGAAAAAAAAAGCACAGGGATGTACTCCATCCTTGTTTTCCTGAGACAAAACAGCACCGACCCCCACAGAAGAAGCATCAACCTCGACCAAAAAAGGCTTGGTCTCATCAGGCTGCATAAGGATGGGGGCAGAACTGAACCTCTCCTTGAGATACACAAAAGCTTCAATGGCCTCAGTAGTCCACTGAACCGTATTCGCACCTTTCCTGGTGAGATCGGTCAGCGGCTTAACAATTATAGAAAAATTCTTAATGAATTTTCTGTAATAATTGGCGAAACCCAAAAATCTCTGTATTGGTTTCAAACTAATAGGCCTAGGCCATTCCTGCACCGCCTGAACCTTCACCGGATCCATCTCAAAGCCCTCACTGGAGATAATGTAGCCCAAAAAACTAATTCTCTGCACAGCGAACTCACAGTTCTCCAGCTTAGCAAAAAGTGAATTGTCGCTTAACAACTGCAATACCTCACGTACGCTCTGCCAATGAGACTCCAGATCCGGCGCAAAAATCAAAATGTCATCCAAATACACCACCACATTCTTACCAATCAACGGTCTTAGGATGTCATTAATAAGGTTCTGAAAAAACGCTGGTGCGTTGGTAAGACCAAAGGGCATAACCAGATTCTCAAAATGACCCACTGGAGTGTTAAAAGCAGTTTTCCACTCATCACCTTCCTTCATACGTAACAAATTGTATGCCCCCCGGAGATCAATCTTAGAGAACCACTTGGCCCCCACTAACTGGTTGAACAAGTCAGGAATTAATGGCAGTGGGTAGGAATTGCATACTGTAATTTTATTAATTTCGCGAAAGTCCAGACATGGACGTAAACCGCCGTCCTTTTTTTTTCCAAAAAAAAATCCAACAGCCACAGGTGACTTAGAAGGTCTAATGTGACCGGCGGCCAAGCTTGTCTGTATGTATTCCTCCAAGGCCTTTCTCTCAGGGATAGTAAGATTAAATAAGCGACTCTTGGGAAGAGTTGCTCCAGGGACAAACTCAATAGTACAATCATAGTCCCTATGAGGAGGCAAAACTTGCAACTCCTCCTCTGAAAAAAACTTCCAAAAATCCTGAATAGGTACAGGTAATTCCCCTCTTTCCACAGCAGCAATGCGACCGTTACAACATCTATCATAACACTTAGGACTCCAAGACTTAATTTCATTGGTAGACCAGTCCAGTACAGGATTGTGCAATTTTAACCAAGGTAACCCCAAAACCACTGGAGCAGGCAAATTATTTAACCGGTTCCCGACCGCCCACTGTAGATAAACGTCGGCCCTTGCTGGGCTCTGTGCAGCGCCGACGTTTAAAAACGGTGGGTGGTCTCGCAGCGCTCAGGACCCCCAGGGTCCTGCAAGCGCTGCGATTCCGGTGCAGAGCGTTAGCTCTGACAGGGGACATCATTGGGACCTGATTGGATCAGGTCCCAGTGATGTTAACCCTTTGCTATGTTCTATATGCCGCGATCTATAGTGATCGCGGCATATAGAAGATAGACAGAGGAGAGGGGGTCGTCTTACTTACCTCTCCGACGACCCCTGATACCTTCCAGGACCTGGGGTTGCTATGGCAGCTGGAGGTCACATGACCGCCTCCAGATCTGCCATATATGGTGTCCTGCCAGGCTCAGCCTGCAGCTGAAGCCTGGCAGGAGACACGGTGTGAAACAGTCAGCAAAGATCTCATGTAATGTAATACATGTCTATTATATTACATGAGATCAGTGATCAGAAAAATAAAAATTAATGACCCATGCAGGGACTAAGTAAAAATGTAAAAAAAAGTTTAAAAAAAAGTTTTTAAACTGTTAAAAAAAAATCACAAAATAAATAAAAATAAATAAAGAAAATATTAAACCAATAAATCCATATATTTTTACAAAACCAAAAAAAGTACACATATTTGGTATCGCCGCGTCCGAAACAACCCAAGCTATAAAAGTGTCACACTAATTAACTCCTTCTGTGCACACCGTAATAAAAATAAATAAAAAACGGGGCAAAAAAATATGCTTTTTCATCATATCGCCAAACAAAAAGTGGAAAAAAATGCGATCAAAAAGCAAAATAGAAATAAAAATGGTACCGCTGAAAACGTCATCTTGTTCCGCAAAAAAAAAGCCGCCATACAGCTCCATCAGCCGAAAAATAAAAAAGTTATAGCGCACAGAATAAAGCAATGCAAAAAAAATATTTTTTTCTATAAAATTGTTTTATTGTGTAAAAGCGCCAAAAAATAAAAAAAAATACAGTAAGTGTAGTATCGCTGTAAAGGTACTGACCCGAAGAATAACGCTGCCTGATCACTTTTACCACACGCAGAACGGCATAAAAAAAACCCCTCAAAAAACAATTCCTGAATTGTTGGTTTTTGTTAATTTTACCTCCCAAAAAAGGGAATAGAAAGCGATCAAAAAATGTCACGTACCTAAAAATGGTACCAATAAAAATGTCAACTCGTCCCGCAAAAAACAAGCCATCACATGACTCTGTCGGCCGAAATATGGAAAAATTATAGCTCTCAAAATATGGTGATGAAAAAACTAGATTTTGCAAAAAAAAGCGTCTTTTAGTGTGTGATAGCTGTCAATCATAAAAACCCGATATGATTCTGGTATCGCTGTAATCACACCGACCCGAAGAATAAAGTAATCTAATCAGTTATATCACAAGAGGAACGGCGTAAAAAATAAATAAAACCAATTCTTCACCTGCTACTGATTTGTTTATTATGTCTCCCAAAGATCGCAGTAAGGCTCCGCTCACATTTATCCTGCGCTCTGCGCTGAGCGCTTACACAAGAGTTTCCGTGTAAATCTCTGAAATACGTGATTCAGACAAAACCCATGACGGAAGATTCCCTCTAATGAGGCAGATATAGGCCACTGTGGATGCCGTCTGGCCTGTGATCCCACGGTGTCATTTGTTTTAGGCGTGCATAAAAGTGCGGTTGGCCACAGTTTTGTGCACTTCTGAAAAAAAGGACACCGCTAAACAGAGGCCAGACGGAGTCCAGAGTAACTCTGCTGCCTCATTACACTGAATGGATCCCGCAGGAAATCACTTGGAAATTTAGATGGAAACCTCGATGTAAGTGCTCAGCCTAGAGCGCCGGATAAATGTTACGTTAAATGTTCCAAATAAAAGCTTCAACTCAGTCCTCAAAAAAAGCTAGTCCCCACTCAGGTCCGTCATCTGTTAAAATTATAAGGGACTTCCAAGTTACTGGTAGCAGAAAGGCTCTGGAAAAGCGAAATGGTCCTTGCCCCCCAAAAGAAATTCAGAAAATGTTGTGCTCCCAAATTCAAATGCCTATTCTACAATAATTTGTTCTCCAATTGTCAAATAGCACTCCGTCCCCCCCCCAGATCTCACCGTATGGCTGAGTGGTACGATACAGCCACATATGGGGTATTGCCACTTTTAGAAGTAATTGTGTGACACATTTCGGCACCATTTTTACCCATTGCCCTGTGTGAAAATGTAAAATCTGAGGGTAAAACATTTTTTTGTGGTAAAAATATAATTATGCTTTTTTCACTGCCCAATGGTATAAATTTAAAAATTAAAAAAATACTCACTACTTCCCTAGATGAATTCCTTGAGAGATGTAGTTTACAAAATGGGGTCACTTGTGGGGGTTTCTGCTGTTTAGGCATGTCAGCGACTCTTCAAATGTGACATGGTGTCTGCCACCTATCCCAGCCAACATAGCGCTCCTTTCTGTTCCGAACCCTGCCGTACACCAAAGGAGTGGTTTTCCCCCACATATGGGGTATCGGCGTACTCAGGAGAAATTGCACAACAAATTTCATGGTGCAATTTATCCTGTTACCCTTATGATAATACAAAATTAGGGAATGAAAAACATTTTTTGTGGGAAAAATGTGAAAATTGTATTTTTACGGCTCAATATTATAAACTTCTGTGAAGCAGCTGGGGGTGCAAGGTGCTCACCACACATCTAGATAAGTTTCCTAAGGGGTCTAGTTTCCAAAATGGTGGCACTTGTGGGGGGTTTCCACTGTTTAGGCACATTAGGGACTCCCCAAATGCAACATGGCGTCTGCTAATTATTCAAACAAATTTTCCATTCAAAAAGTCAAATGGCGCTCCTTCCCTTTCAAACCCTGCCATGCGCCCAAACAGTAATTTGCCCCCACATATGGGGTATCGGCGTGTTCAGGAGAAATTGCACAACAAATTTCATGGTGCAATTTTTCCTATTACCCTTATGATAATGCAAAATTAAAGGGATGAAAAACGGTTTTGTGGGAAAAATGTGAAAATTTTATTTTTACAGCTCAATATTATAAACTTCTGTGAAGCACCTTGGGGTTCAAGGTGCTCACCACACATCTAGATAAGTTCCCTAAGGGGTCTAGTATCCAAAATGGTGTCACTTGTGGGGGGTTTCCACTGTTTAGGCACATCAGGGGCTCCCCAAATGCAACATGGCGTCCGCTAATTATTCAAACAAATTTTAAATTCAAAAAGTCAAATGGAGCTCCTTCCCTTTCAAACCCTGCCGTGCGCCCAAACAGTGGTTTGCCTCCACATATGGGGTATCGGCGTGTTCAGGAGAAACTGCACAATAAATTTCATGGTGCAATTTATCCTATTACCCTTATGATAATGCAAAATTAAGGGATATAAAACGTTTTTGTGGGAAAAATGTGAAAATTTTATTTTTACAGCTCAATATTATAAACTTCTGTGAAGCACCTTGGGGTTCAAGGTGCTCACCACACATCTAGATATGTTCCTTAAGGGGTCTAGTTTCCAAAATGGTGTCACTTGTGGGGGTTTCCACTGTTTAGGAACATCAGGGGCTCTCCAAACGCAACATGGCGTCTGCTAATTATTCAGACAAATTTTACATTCAAAAAGTCTAATGGCGCTCCTTCCCTTCCGAGCCCTGCTGTGCACCCAAACAGTGGTTTTCCCTCACATATGGGGTATCAGCGCGCTCAAGAGAAATTGCACAAAAAATTTTCGGGTCCATTTTTTCCTGTTACCCCTGTGAAAATAAAAAAAATTAGGTCTAAAGTAACATTTTTGTGAAAAAAGTTAAATGTTAATTTTTTTCTTCCACATTCCAAAAATTCCTGTGAAGCACCTGAAGGGTTAATAAAGTTCTTGAATGTGGTTTTGAGCACCTTGAGGGGTGCAGTTTTTAGAATGGTGTCACTTTTGGGTATTTTCTGTCATAAAGACCCCTCAAAGTGACTTCAAATATGATATGGTCCCTAAAAAAATGTTTTTGTAAATTTTGTTGGAAAAATGAGAAATCGCTGGTCAACTTTTAACCCTTATAGCTCCCTAACAAAAAAAAAAATTTTGGTTCCAAAATTGTGCTGATGTAAAGTAGACATGTGGGAAATGTTATTTATTAACTATTTTGTGTGACATATCTCTCTGATTTAAGGGCATGAAAATTCAAAGTTTGAAAATTGCAAAATTTTCAAAATTTTTGCCAAATTTCCGATTTTTTCACAAATAAACGCAAGTGATATCAAAGAAATTTTACCACAATCATGAAGTACAATATGTCATGAAAAAACAGTCTCAGAATCAGGGGAATCCGTTGAAGCGTTCCAGAGTAATTACTTCATAAAGTGACAGTGGTCAGAATTGAAAAAATTGGCCCGGTCACGAAGGCAAAAACAGGCTCTGGTGCGAAGTGGTTAAAACATTATCTTTCTTATTATTCTAACATTTGGCAAATATTAAAAATTATGGTAATCCTAATTGACCTAAAACGGTAAAGGTTTATTCTTATTTCATGTCACATATTGAGAAAAACATGCATATGTGTCTTTTTATATAGTGTATGTAAACTTCTGGTTTCAACTGTATATATGTATATATGTGCACATCTCATTGCTATAGCAAATCAGTGGGAGTCATCAACAGTGATAAAGTAATAGAAAAAAGGAAGAAAATTGAATCCTTAGAGGAAAAGTAAGATAATTTGTCTAAAAAATGCCAGTGTAAGGAGGCTCGTAAGCTCCCCGGGGAGCCATTGCATGGTTTATAAGCCTCCTTACTCTGGCATTTCACTCTCCTCACTAGGACCTAAGGGGTAAAGTTTTTCCTTCTGAAGTCTCTCACACAGCTAAATCAGATCTCATGCTTTGCACTGCTGAGGGGCAACACCCCGAAACACCATGGCTGCAAATTGAGATTCTAGTTTGCCATTTATCCTAAATCATGTGGCAAGGCTTGTTAAAAGGTTGATATTGACTTTTAGGATTGCTACTTCTAATAGGTTGCACTGGAAGAGACAGTTTGCAAGTTTTAGGTGGAATTTCTCTTCAATAAAAATACTTTTCGATTACACCAGTGATTTTTCCCTTTCTTACAGACTGGACCAGTCATTGGGGAAGCCCTCGCTGTTTCTTTCTGGATAGATTCCACTTCCTACCACTATGAAATGGAATAAATGCTATGTTTTAGAGAAATTAACAATAGTAATGGTAATAATCTGACACCATATGATGGCAAATCCAAGCAACATGCCGTCATTTGTAACAATGGGAAAGCCTTTTTTAAGAGGTTGTCCAGAATAAGGATGCCATATTTCATCGCTTTGTGGAAAAATAGGTAAATCGTTTCTCATGTTATATTCTCTGAACTGTAAATCATAAACAGTTGCACAAATTTGGTTGAATGCCAGTAGACCCAAAAAAATGCTAATTTCTAATAGTAAATTTAAAAATGACTTTTTTTTACTTTTATTTATTTCCAGATAAAGTGAAAGATCGAGGCTCTAATACAATTGGGTCAAGATTGAACCGTGTCGAGGACAAGGTAAGAAAATAAGATAAAACCATATATATTTATATTATGCACAGCTACTACTTACACATACACACATGGAGTACAGGATATACAGACAATTACCACATACTACATACAGAATATTCCTCACTCTCTGAAAAAGTGTAAAATACATAATGGTGCATCCAGACACCAATTCTACAGTGCTGCTCATACACTGCAAAGAGTCTAAATACCTGTGGTCATCTGTGACTTGCACACACAAGTTAAGGTGGCCACACACAATAACTGAAAGGTGATTGCTGGTTCGGCCGTCCACTACCTCTCCCAACTCTCATACACGAGAAGGTTTGGCTTAGTTAAATGTTCATGTGTTTTCAAAGTGGAGAACTATGAAAATCACTGCCAAACGGCTCTGGCAGCAGCTTATCACCTGAATAACAAAAGGGTCGGGCATTAAGGGTCAGGCAGTTTGAATTTTACCTCCTCTGACCTCATCTGTCAGGGAAGAGTCTGGATGTCCCCTTAGACTATTAGCTTAGTCTATTGTGTATGGAGGCTTAAAGGGGTTTTCCATTACTCAGACAACTACATCTCAATCCATATGTGTGTCCCCCAGTAAAATAATAACACCTATACTCACCTCCAGTGCCAGCACTATTCCAGCGGTGTCTGCACTGGCTCTCCTGGGGATTGCGTGTGTCATGTGTGTGTCAGAAGTGACAGACAGTCATCCTGCAGTTGGTTGCAGGAGATCTCTTCATTTGGCCTTACAGACAACTTCTTAGAATATGTATCTCTAGGACCCAGGGGCTAGCTTCCTCGGGCTAATTAACACCCTGGCCTGGATGTATAAATACCTGTTGTGAGCCAGAGGGAGGTGCCAGCGATATTCATTGCCCCTTGTGAAGGCTTGAGCAAGAGCAGTACTTCTATCTCTCTGGTGCTAGAGAACGTGTGCGCATTTGTCTGGAGTCGAGTAAAGCTAAGCGATTTTCCCTTGTTTGTTCCCCCTTGTTGTCTTTAGTGTTCAGTGGGGATCAACTAGTGCTCATCCTTTCTGTTCCCTAGCCTGAGCCTAATGCCAGGGATAGACAGGCTGAGGTATGCGTGCGGCGATTGGTGAAGAACCAATAAAGGGACATTAGTGGAGACAGGGTGACACTAGATCAGCCTAGGAGTTCTCCACTCCCCACTTTCCCTAGTCTGGGTTCCCTTTCCGTTTTCCCTTTGTGTTGCACTTAGTCTTTCCCACACCTTGTGTGACAGCATGACATTATGTCTCATGATTCCTAGGGGCAATCAGTGCTGACTTTACTCTCCCCGCCTTTGGCCAACTTGCATACATCCAGAGGAAGTGAGAGATGTTGCTGCTCTTACTTCCTCCGGATGTACAGGTATGTGCTATAACTGGAGGCAGGAAGAGTGAAGCCAGCGCTGATTGGCAGCAGGGATCACTTGATATAACAATGTCACGTGATCCCAAGGAGATCCAATGCCGACACGGCTGGAACACTGGAAGGGAGTATAGGTGTTATTATTTTACTGAGGGCAAAAATATATATATGGAGAAGGAGATGTCCGAGTAGTAGAAAACCCCTTTAAGTGTTGGCTACTACTTTCATGGATGTGGACAGAAAGCTCTTTCTGAGTTCATTAAGTAGTTCAATCTGACAAAGGTTTCCAATAGAGTTGGTGCGAGTCAATTCGCAGGACCCAGTCCATCAGCCACATCCATAATCTGTGACGGCTGCATCGGAGCCCTGAGAACCACCTCCTACATCCCGGCATCCACAGCTGTTCTACTGATTAGCCGGCCTGATGCAATGTCACATATGCATCATGCTGTAACCATAAAGATGCAGCTAATCAGAAGAGAAGCAGGGAATCTTGGAAGGTAGAAGGCAGGTCTTGAGGCTCCTGTCCAGCATCCAAAGATTACTGACGTGGCCGATGGACCCAGTGCTGCGAAACGAATCGCACCAACTCTAGTTTTCAATTAAAACAACAATGTCTAAATGGCTAACCAATATTGCATTAAAGGATCTATCTACTTTATTTCTCCCCAAAACTGTGCCTCTCTTGTCCATGGGGTGTGTCTGGTATTGCAACTCAGCGCCCCATTGATCTGGTTAGGGATAAGCTACAATATCAGGCAGCGCTCATGGGTAGTGTAAAATGTGTATGGAGTGTGGTCTGTATCTATGCTATTCTCTTTGTTTGAATTTTTTTTTATATATTTGTAGGTAACTCAAATGGATCATAAACTCAAACTCATAACCGATATGATTCACCACCTGATAGCAAACCAACAAAGCGGTCAGTCTACCAACAGAACACCGCACCGGAGCAACTCTCTGAACGACGGGAGCAACCTCTCCAGTACTCTGCCTACCTACCAACAGTTAACAGTGCCAAGACGAAACCAAGATAATGCATCTTGATGAACAAACACAAACTCGTTCTTCTACTGTCCTCAATGCAGATATTCATTATTTTAATGAATGCATTTATAAGCAGAAAGTAAAATGAATGATGAAATTAGACTGAGTATCGAGTAAGTGTGTAACACTGTAAAGGACGTCTTGTCTATTCTCTGTAGATCCTATCAGGGTTCATTGAAGGTTTCTTAGAGGAAGGGACATGGAACATATGTGTATTGCTCCATGTAGAAACATGCAAGAAAGCATCTGATACATTGATGAATCCTTTCTCAGGAAGATTGTAGCTCATCGGCCTGTGGGATCGTAAATCGCTACGGGTCGTGCTGTAAAACTGGCAATACAACTGAACAATTACCCTGATTTTTTTTATTGTATTAAAATACACTTTTTACATTGATTTTCAATTTTTGGGGGGCCTAAAATGACAATTCATTTGAGAAAAATAGAAATAAATATTGTACTGTAGAAAATTACACTTCTTTTTTTTTACAATCTATTTTTGGTAAAAATGGTATTAAAGAGTTAATTTTTCTTTATGATTTCTGATCACAATTTTTTTTTCTGGAATATTTTTTGACATCTGATCAAATGTATTGTATTTTCTCAAAAATGTTGATATTTGCACATTGATTGGTTTAAAACAGTGATGGCGAATCTTTTAGAGACCGAGTGCCCAAACTGCAATCCAAAAATCCAAAACCCACTTATTTATCGCCAAGTGCCAACACGGCAATTTATCCTAAATATTGAGGTTTTACTGATACAAACAACTGATACAAAGAGCAGGCGAGGGCAGCATAGAGTAGCCACAGACAGGAGCAGGGGTAAGAGACTGCAGAAATAAAGAATGTGCTCACCCACATCCTGGTATATATGCTGGCCCTCCCCTCAATCCTGGTATATATGCTGGCCCTCCCCTCAATCCTGGTATATATGCTGGCCCTCCCCTCAATCCTGGTATATATGCTGGCCCTCCCCTCAATCCTGGTATATATGCTGGCCCTCCCCTCAATCCTGGTATATATGCTGGCACTCCCCTCAATCCTGGTATATATGCTGCTCCCCCCTCAATCCTGGTATATATGCTGGCCCTCCCCTCAATCCTGGTATATATGTTGCCCCCCCTCAATCCTGGTATATATGCTGCCCCCCCCCTCAATCCTGGTATATATGGTGGCCCTCCCCTCAATCCTGGTATATATGCTGGCCCTCCCCTCAATCCTGATATATATGTTGCCCCCCCCTCAATCCTGGTATATATGCTGGCCCCCCCCCTCAATCCTGGTATATGTGCTGGCCCTCCCCTCAATCCTGGTATATATGCTGGCCCTCCCGTCAATCCTGGTATATATGCAGGCCCTCCCCTCAATCCTGGTATATATGCCGGCCCTCCCCTCAATCCTGGTATATATGCCGGCCCTCCCCTCAATCCTGGTATATATGCCGGCCCTCCCCTCAATCCTGGTATATATGCCGGCCCTCCCCTCAATCCTGGTATATATGCAGGCCTTCCCCTCAATCCTGGTATATATGCCGGCCCTCCCCTCAATCCTGGTATATATGCTGGCCCTCCCCTCAATCCTGGTATATATGCAGGCCCTCCCCTCAATCCTGGTATATATGCCGGCCCTCCCCTCAATCCTGGTATATATGCCGGCCCTCCCCTCAATCCTGGTATATATGCCGGCCCTCCCCTCAATCCTGGTATATATGCTGGCCCTCCCCTCAATCCTAGTATATATGCTGGCCCTCCCCTCAATCCTGGTATATATGCTGGCCCTCCCCTCAATCCTGGTATATATGCTGGCCCTCCCCTCAATCCTGGCATATATGCTGGCCCTCCCCTCAATCCTGGTATATATGCTGGCCCTCCCCTCAATCCTGGTATATATGCTGGCCCTCCCCTCAATCCTGGTATATATGCTGGCCCTCCCCTCAATCCTGGTATATATGCTGCCCCTCCCCTCAATCCTGGTATATATGCTGCCCCCCCTCAATCCTGGTATATATGCTGGCCCTCCCCTCAATCCTGGTATATATGGTGGGCCTCCCCTCAATCCTGGTATATATGCTGGCCCTCCCTTCAATCCTGGTATATATGCTGGCCCTCCCCTCAATCCTGGTATATATGTTGGCCCTCCCCTGAATCCTGGTATATATGCTGGCCCTCCCCTCAATCCTGGTATATATGCTGGCCCTCCCCTCAATCCTGGTATATATGCTGGCCCTCCCCTCAATCCTGGTATATATGCTGGCCCTCCCCTCAATCCTGGTATATATGCTGCCCCCCCTCAATCCTGGTATATATGCTGGCACTCCCCTGAATCCTGGTATATATGCTGGCCCTCCCTTCAATCCTGGTATATATGCTGGCCCTCCCCTCAATCCTGGTATATATGCTGGCCCTCCCTTCAATCCTGGTATATATGCTGGCCCTCTCTTCAATCCTGGTATATATGCTGGCCCTCTCCTCAATCCTGGTATATATGCTGGCCCTCCCCTCAATCCTGGTATATATGCTGGCCCTCCCCTCAATCCTGGTATAAATGCTGGCCCTCCCCTCAATCCTGGTATATATGCTGCCCTCCCCTCAATCCTGGTATATATGCTGGCCTTCCCCTCAATCCTGGTATATATGCTGGCCCTCCCCTCAATCCTGGTGTATATGCTGCCCTCCCCTCAATCCTGGTATATATGCTGGCCCTCCCCTCAATCCTGGTGTATATGCTGGCCCTCCCCTCAATCCTGGTATATATGCTGGCCCTCCCTTCAATCCTGGTATATATGCTGCCCCTCCCCTCAATCCTGGTATATATGCTGCCCCTCCCCTCAATCCTGGTATACATGCTGCCCCCCCTCAATCCTGGTATATATGCTGACCCTCCCCTCAATCCTGGTATATATGGTGGGCCTCCCCTCAATCCTGGTATATATGCTGGCCCTCCCCTCAATCCTGGTATATATGCTGGCCCTCCCCTGAATCCTGGTATATATGCTGGCCCTCCCCTGAATCCTGGTATATATGCTGGCCCTCCCTTCAATCCTGGTATATATGCTGGCCCTCCCCTCAATCCTGGTATATATGCTGCCCTCCCCTCAATCCTGGTATATATGCTGGCCCTCCCCTCAATCCTGGTATATATGCTGGCCCTCCCCTCAATCCTGGTATATATGCTGCCCTCCCCTCAATCCTGGTATATATGCTGGCCCTCCCCTCAATCCTGGTGTATATGCTGGCCCTCCCCTCAATCCTAGTATATATGCTGGCCCTCCCTTCAATCCTGGTATATATGCTGCCCCTCCCCTCAATCCTGGTATATATGCTGCCCCTCCCCTCAATCCTGGTATACATGCTGCCCCCCCTCAATCCTGGTATATATGCTGGCCCTCCCCTCAATCCTGGTATATATGGTGGGCCTCCCCTCAATCCTGGTATATATGCTGGCCCTCCCCTCAATCCTGGTATATATGCTGGCCCTCCCCTGAATCCTGGTATATATGCTGGCCCTCCCCTGAATCCTGGTATATATGCTGGCCCTCCCTTCAATCCTGGTATATATGCTGGCCCTCCCCTCAATCCTGGTATATATGCTGGCCCTCCCTTCAATCCTGGTATATATGCTGGCCCTCTCTTCAATCCTGGTATATATGCTGGCCCTCTCCTCAATCCTGGTATATATGCTGCCCCTCCCCTCAATCCTGGTATATATGCTGCCCCCCCTCAATCCTGGTATATATGCTGGCCCTCCCCTCAATCCTGGTATATATGGTGGGCCTCCCCTCAATCCTGGTATATATGCTGGCCCTCCCTTCAATCCTGGTATATATGCTGGCCCTCCCCTCAATCCTGGTATATATGCTGGCCCTCCCCTGAATCCTGGTATATATGCTGGCCCTCCCTTCAATCCTGGTATATATGCTGGCCCTCCCCTCAATCCTAGTATATATGCTGGCCTTTCCCTTCAATCCTGGTATATATGCTGGCCGTCTCCTCAATCCTGGTATATATGCTGGCCCTCCCCTCAATCCTGGTATATATGCTGGCCCTCCCCTCAATCCTGGTATATATGCTGGCCCTCCCCTCAATCCTGGTATATATGCTGGCCCTCCCCTCAATCCTGGTATATATGCTCCTCTCCCCCCCCCCCAGCCATTGTGCATCCCATATTAAAAAAAAAAAAAAAACATAATAAACCCTCCTCCTCACCTTCCTTCTTCTCCCGCGCAGCGTCCTCTCCTGTAGTCGGCACATCTAGCTGAAGTGTATTGCCGCGCACGTACTAGCCAGGTCCGTGCGCGCTGCAGTACACGCTGCCGGCCAATCAGAGGCCAGCGGCCGCTGGCCTCTGATTGGCCAGCCGACGTCATGCTGGCCTCTGATTTGCCAGCTGCCGCTTCTGATTGTCCGGAAGTCGCTAGCCTCTGATTGGTATATATGCTGCCCCTCCCCTCAATCCTGGTATACATGCTGCCCCCCCTCAATCCTGGTATATATGCTGGCTCTCCCCTCAATCCTGGTATATATGGTGGGCCTCCCCTCAATCCTGGTATATATGCTGGCCCTCCCCTCAATCCTGGTATATATGCTGGCCCTCCCCTGAATCCTGGTATATATGCTGGCCCTCCCCTGAATCCTGGTATATATGCTGGCCCTCCCTTCAATCCTGGTATATATGCTGGCCCTCCCCTCAATCCTGGTATATATGCTGCCCTCCCCTCAATCCTGGTATATATGCTGGCCCTCCCCTCAATCCTGGTATATATGCTGGCCCTCCCCTCAATCCTGGTATATATGCTGGCCTCCCCTCAATCCTGGTATATATGCTGGCCCTCCCCTCAATCCTGGTGTATATGCTGGCCCTCCCCTCAATCCTGGTATATATGCTGGCCCTCCCTTCAATCCTGGTATATATGCTGCCCCTCCCCTCAATCCTGGTATATATGCTGCCCCTCCCCTCAATCCTGGTATACATGCTGCCCCCCCTCAATCCTGGTATATATGCTGGCCCTCCCCTCAATCCTGGTATATATGGTGGGCCTCCCCTCAATCCTGGTATATATGCTGGCCCTCCCCTCAATCCTGGTATATATGCTGGCCCTCCCCTGAATCCTGGTATATATGCTGGCCCTCCCCTGAATCCTGGTATATATGCTGGCCCTCCCTTCAATCCTGGTATATATGCTGGCCCTCCCCTCAATCCTGGTATATATGCTGGCCCTCCCTTCAATCCTGGTATATATGCTGGCCCTCTCTTCAATCCTGGTATATATGCTGTCCCTCTCCTCAATCCTGGTATATATGCTGCCCCTCCCCTCAATCCTGGTATATATGCTGCCCCCCCTCAATCCTGGTATATATGCTGGCCCTCCCCTCAATCCTGGTATATATGGTGGGCCTCCCCTCAATCCTGGTATATATGCTGGCCCTCCCTTCAATCCTGGTATATATGCTGGCCCTCCCCTCAATCCTGGTATATATGCTGGCCCTCCCCTGAATCCTGGTATATATGCTGGCCCTCCCTTCAATCCTGGTATATATGCTGGCCCTCCCCTCAATCCTGGTATATATGCTGGCCTTTCCCTTCAATCCTGGTATATATGCTGGCCGTCTCCTCAATCCTGGTATATATGCTGGCCCTCCCCTCAATCCTGGTATATATGCTGGCCCTCCCCTCAATCCTGGTATATATGCTGGCCCTCCCCTCAATCCTGGTATATATGCTGGCCCTCCCCTCAATCCTGGTATATATGCTCCTCTCCCCCCCCCCCCAGCCATTGTGCATCCCATATTAAAAAAAAAAAAAAAACATAATAAACCCTCCTCCTCACCTTCCTTCTTCTCCCGCGCAGCGTCCTCTCCTGTAGTCGGCACATCTAGCTGAAGTGTATTGCCGCGCACGTACTAGCCAGGTCCGTGCGCGCTGCAGTACACGCTGCCGGCCAATCAGAGGCCAGCGGCCGCTGGCCTCTGATTGGCCAGCCGACGTCATGCTGGCCTCTGATTTGCCAGCTGCCGCTTCTGATTGTCCGGAAGTCGCTAGCCTCTGATTGGCCGGCCAACGTCATGCTGGTCTCTGATTGGCCAGAAGCCGCAGGCCTCTGAATGGCCGGCCGAATTCATGCTGGCCTCTGATTGGAAGGAAGCCGCTGGCCTCTGATTGGCCGGCTGACGTCATGCTGGCCTCTGATTGGCCGGCAGACGCTGGCCTCTGATTGACCGGTCGACGTCATGCTGGCCTCTGATTGGCCGGCAGCCGCTTCTGATTGTCCGGAAGCCGCTAGCCTCTGATTGTCCGGCCGAATTCATGCTGGCCTCTGATTGACCGGCCGACGTCATGCTGGCCTCTGATTGGCCGGCAGCGTGTATTGCAGCGCACGGGCCTGGCTAGTTCGTGCGCTGCAATACACTTCAGCTCGATGTGTTTCCGTCGAGAGAGATCGCACATCTAGCTGCAGTAGCGGAGCTGGTGCCGGCACTCGGCGGCTCAGAGTTCTCCCCGCCGGTCCGATCCAGTAGCGCTAGTGCTGCGGCCATGGTGCCCCCCAGGAGGGCTCTGCTGCCCCCTCTGCACGCTGCCATAGGTTCCCAGCACTGGTGTAAAGCTTTTCTTCTTTTACAGCTGACGACCCAAAATTGGGGATTTTCTGAAAAAAAAAATAAAATGGCCAGTCTGCATTATATATGGTGGAAGTGAGAATCTATCATCTGGATAAGGGGGTGGTCTTCACAGAGGGGTCTATGGAGAGATGTCACTTTATAAGGAGCACATAGCATGGAATACCGGGGGGAGGCCTTCTGGCTCCTTATGTTGCTCCAGTCCGGAATGCTCCACTATGGTCCATCCTTCTATAGTTCTTCTCTTACACTTTCTGCTGCTCGGTGTATGGACGTATTCGCTCTATGCTGACAGGCGCTCCCTTAGTATAGCCCATGTAATGCACGGCACCACAATGTTGTAGGTTCTGACTACTGTGTAAGAAAACACCCACCCAGAGACCGGCCATAATCTTATAGTCTGGGTGTGAATACGCTGTAGGTAGAGCTACACTTTTGTTGTGGAAATTTTGGTAATTTTATTTACCTTTTTGCATTTAGGCTATGTGCCCACGATGCAGAAATGAAGCAGAAAATTTCTGCAGCATTTCTGCATCTCCCTGGCAGAAAAAACGCATGCAGATTGTCAAGCGCTTTCCAGGCGATTTTAGCATCACTTGGAAAGTGCTTGACAACTAGGTCACACTGTATAAATCCATGCAAACAGCATGGATTTATATAGTGTGAACCGTAAAAATGAAAACAAATAAAGCTATACTCACCCCTGATGCCCGACGTGGCTGCAGTGCTGCTTCCTGTCTGGTTCCTGGATGCCGGCATATCGCGAGACAGAGCGGTGAAGGGCCTGCGGTCACATGACTGTGACATCACCGCAGGTCCTCAAGCGATGCCGGCATTCAGAGAGAAGTCGCCGGACAGGTGAATATAAACTTTATTTGTTTTTTTATTCTTTTTTTACAGGTACAAAGGTACAATGGTACCCAGGTCTGGAGGATTGTCTTCTCTCCTCCAGAACTGGGTACCATCCGCACATAGAGACGCATAGAAGCCGCTTGTAAAAATGTACAATCGCGGTTTCTATGCGTCTCAATGCAAGTCAATGGCGGGAGTTCCGCTGCGCTTCTGCAAAATTAAATGACGTGCTGCGGATTTTTGTACGCAGCATGAACGCTGCGGAAAAATCTGCAGCATGTGCATAGAACATGCGGAATCCCCTTGGGGACCATGGGGTGCGGATTACCTAGCCTTTCACAAGCGTTTATGCTGTGGAAATTCCGCAGCATAAACGCTTGAAAAACGCTACGTGGGCACCCAGCCTTACCCGAATGAGGCTTGTGAGAAATCCTTAAATATGCAGCAGATTTCTCCTGTATGATGCTGACCAATCATAAGCAAGCAGCAACACTCAAAGAAAAGAAGAACACGCCCCCACCATAGCTCAAAGCGGGTTTCTTAGGGTATAAAGCTACGTTCTCACTATGAGTTTTTAGTGAGTTTTTACGCTGCATATTTTAGAAATAATGCAAGTAACCTATCTTAATGGGTGGAGAAATTCTGCAACATCAAAAACTCACCAAAAGCTCATCGTGGGAACCTAGCCTAAGATGTGTAATGATGGAGAGTCCTGATCTCCTGGTCTAACCTTCTGCATGATTAGAAAGCAGAGGTAACAGCTCTTAGACAAGGAAGGAGCCGCACAGCTGAGTTTCTCTGTGTCACATTACAAACCCTTTTATTGACTCTCCTGATTATGGAGTGTGCCAGTATCACACTTATGTCTTCTGTGCTCAAGCAACTTGTATTCTTTCTGCAGTGATATTAGGCTGTTATTACACCTCACACAGGAGCAGTGTGTTCTGGGTTACTTCTATGGTGAAATGCAATGACAGTCTGCTCTAATCTCACTGCAGAATGAGTACAAGTTGAGCACAAGGGATCTAAGTGTGATACTGACACTGTGCTCTCATTTCTGGACAGGCAGTTTGGGATAGGCGCAGAACAGCAGAGGTGAGAGTGCCATAAGAGGAGGAAAGCTGTTAGAAAGGTTTGTAATGTTGCACAACTAAACTCTCTTGTGCTGCCCCTTCACCCACAGAGACCTTAACTGAAAGGTATTAGTCAGTTGTGTGCTCTAATCATGCAGGAGGTTAGCCCAGGAGACCAGGTCTGTATCCTTACATCTTAGACACTGAGAAATCTGCTCTAAGCTATGGTGGGGATGTGATCATCTTTCTTTTCAGTGTTGTCGTCTGCTTATAATTGGTCAGCATCATGCAGGGAGAAGAATTTCGCACCCCCAGTGAAAACTCTGATAACATCTACTTGGACTTAATTTTTTTTAACTCATTAGGTGCCAAATACTTTCATTGCTAATATCTCTGCAAATGAAAGATAAAATAGAAAGAGCATGGATGAGATACCAGGACACTGTGTGTGGCACTTTATTATTATTATTTATTATTCTAGCTCCATTTATTCCATGGTGCTTTACATGTGAAAAAGGGGGTATACATAGCAAACACAATTGCAAAAATCTTGAACAAAAACGCAATGGCAAACTGGTACTGGAGGAGAGAGAACCCTACCTGCGATGTCTCACAATCTTCAAGGGATGGGTGAGGATACAGTAGGTGAGGGTAGAGCTGGTCATGCAGCGGTGTGGTGGAGCAATGATTACTGCAGGTTGTAGGCTTTTCGGAAGAGGTGGGTTTCAGGTTCCTTTAGAAGGTTTCCACGGTAGGCGAGAGTCTGATGTTTTGGGGTAGAGAGTTCTAGAGTAGGGGGGATGCACGGGAGAAATCTTGTATGCAATTGTGAGAAGAAACGATAAGAGGGGAGTAGAGAAGGAGATCTTGTGAGGATCGTAGGTTGCGTGTAGGTGTGTACCGGGAGACTAGGTCACAGATGTATGGAGGAGACAGGTAGTGGATGGCTTGGTATGCCACGGTTAGGGTTTTGAACTGGAGTCTCTGGGCAATGGGGAGTCAGTGAAGCATTTGACAGAGAGGAGAGGCCGGGGAGTAGGCGGAAGGCAGGTGGATTAGTCGGGCAGCAGAGTTTAGGATAGATTGGAGGGGTACGGGAGTGTTAGCGTGGAGGCCACAGAGCAGGAGGTTGTAGTAGTCGAGGCGGGAGATGATGAGGGCGTGCACTAGTGTTTTTGCAGATTCATGGTTGAGGAATATGCGGATCCATGTTTTTGAGTTGGAGTCGGCAGGAGGAGGAAAGGGCTTTGATATGTGGCTTGAAGGAGAGGTTAGAGTCCAGGGTTACTCTGATGCAGCGAGCTTGTGGGACTGGGGAAAGTGGACAGCCATTGATTTTGATGGATAGGTCAGATGGGGAGGCTGAGTGAAATGGGGGAAAGATGATGAATTCTGTTTTATCCATGTTAAGTTTTAGAAATCTAGCAGAGAAGAAGGATGAGATAGCGAACAGACATTTTGGGGTTCTGGTTAGTAAGGAGGTGATATCAGGTCCAGAGAGGTAAATCTGTGTGTCGTTAGCATAGAGATGATACTGAAAGCCGTGGGACTCTATGAGCTGTCCCAGGCCGAAGGTGTAGATGGAGAAGAGCAGGGGTCCTATGACTTAACCTTGGGGAACACTGACAGATAGGATGCGAGATGAGGAGGTGGTGTGTGAGTGAGAAACACTGAAGGTTCTGTCTGTTAAGTATGAGTAGATCCAAGATTATTATGATCTGCAACATAAACTAGGGAAAGAAGGGGAGAGCTGTCCCCACAGTAAGACTAAGCTGAGTCCCTACGTTGTAGCAGGCAACCTGTTCCTTGTGAACAGACCCGCCTTCGTCCTCTGCTAGTCTGAACGGAGACCTATAGAGAAAGGAAGGGGTCCCTAAAAGAACTAAGGACTGGGACAAAAATGGGACACCTCCTAACAGAAGTTGTTGCAGAGCAAAAGAAAAACTGACAAAAGTACTAGAGGTCCAGAGGACCAAGCAAACTAGAGATAGATAGGCACAAAAGTACCTGGCTAGAAAGACAGTCTAAACAACACTGAAGTCTAGCAAGGCCAGAAGGGTGGAGCTGGAATAAATAGGAAGATGGTCACGTGACCGCAAAACACAAGATAGAAACAAAAACATACAGGAGGGTTCTAACAGTACCCCCTCTTTTATGAGGATCCTCCGGATCCTCCAGGCCCAGGCCTATCTGGAAATCTCCTGTGGAAAGCTCTGACAAGTCTAGGGGCAGAGACATCATCCGCCTTAACCCAGGAGTTATTCCTCGGGACCGAAACCTTTCCAAGCGACGAGATACTGCAATCTCCCTCTATGCTCTCTGGAATTCAGGATACGAGAAATTTCATATTCGCCGTCTTCCACCACCGGAGGAACTGTGACAGTGGCCTCCCTATCCGATACATCAGCCTTTTTCAACAAGGAAACATGAAACACAGGATTAATCTTCCAGGAGGAGGGAACCTCCAACCTAACAGCAGACTGGTTAACCACCTGAAGCACCTTAAAAGGCCCCACAAACTTCGGACCCAATTTTTTAGAGGAAATCCTCAATCGCAGATTCTTTGAGGACAACCAAACCATGTCACCCACAGTAAACAAAACCTCTTTACATTTCCTGTTAAAATACTTCTTGGACTTTTTGTTAGCCTCTTGAAGGTTACAACGTACATTAGTCCAAACTCTCTCCAAGTCACCGGAAAAATTCTACTCCTCCGGCACCGCCGACCGCAATTTGGAGAACGAACCAAAAGACGGATGTCTCCCAGTACAACAAAAAAAGAACACCCAGCAGAGGAGGATGTATGGTTGTTAAGAGCAAATTCTGCGAGTGGCAGAAACTCAGACCACCCCTCTTGATTGTCTGCCACAAATCAACGCAAAAACTGTTCCACATCCTGGTTCTTTCTTTCAGTCTGTCCATTAGACTCAGGATGATAACCAGACGAAAATGACAAATGGACTCCCAACCTGTCACAAAAAGCACGCCAAAAGCGAGCCACAAACTGAGGTCTCCTATCAGAAACAATTTTGGTGGGAACGCCATGGTGCCTGACAATTTCCTTAACAAACGCCTTAGCGAGTGTCTTAGCGCAGGGTAGCTTAATGAATGGAACCAAATGACACATCTTGCTAAAACGGTCCACGACCACCCAGATGTCAGTGAAACCCTCGGACACAGGAAGGTCAGTAATAAAATCCATTGCCAAATGCGTCCAAGGCGCACTAGGAACCTCCAGAGGTCAAAGCAACCCCGCAGCAGGGGTATGGGAAGCCTTTGACCTAGCACACACTGTACACTGACGCACCCACTTGATGACTTCCTTCTGCCACCCGGGCCACCAAAAACTGCGACTGATAAGTCTCTTAGTCCCAGAAATTCCTGGATGACCTGCCAACCGAGACTCATGATACCCCACAAACAAATCTCTCCTAGAGGTTCTAGGCACAAACAATCTCCCATGAGGAGTGTTAGATGGGGCATCCTCTTGGGCTTTCAGAATCCCTTCTTCCAAAACAGAGTCTAATGCTGCTACCACAACTCCTTCCTGTAAAATGCTCTCCTCCTCCTCGGTACCAACCATGGGGGAAAAGCTGCGAGATAAAGCATCGGCTTTAACATTCCTAGTACCAGGGATATAGGTAACAGAAAAATTAAACCGAGAAAAAAAAAGTGCCCACCTAGCTTGACGGGCATTCAAGCGTTTGGCAGCATCCAGATAGATCAAATTCTTATGATCTGTGAAAACCTGAACAGGAAATTTAGCACTTTCCAAGAAATGATGCCAATGTTCAAACGCAAGTTTAATAGCCAACAATTCCCGATTACCAACATCGTAATTAAGTTCGGTTTCTGAAAATTTTTTTGAAAGAAAATCACAGGGATGTACTCCATCCTTGTTCTCCTGAGACAAAACTGCACCGACCCCCACCGAAGAAGCATCAACCTCGACCAAAAAAGGCTTGGTCTCATCAGGCTGCATAAGGATAGGGGCAGAACTGAACCTCTCCTTGAGATACACAAAAGCTTCAATGGCCTCAGTAGTCCACTGGACCGTATTCGCACCTTTCCTGGTGAGATCAGTCAGTGGCTTAACAATTATAGAAAAATTCTTAATGAATTTCCTGTAATAATTGGCGAAACCCAAAAATCTCTGTATCGATTTCAAAGCAATAGGCCTAGGCCATTCCTGCACAGCCTGAACTTTCACCGGGTCCATCTCAAAGCCCTCGCTGGAGATAATGTAGCCCAAAAAACTAATTCTCTGCACAACGAACTCACATTTCTCCAGCTTAGCAAAAAGTGAATTATCACTCAATAACTGCAACACCTCACGTACGCTCTGCCAATGGGAATCCAGATCTGGTGAATAAATCAGAATGTCATCCAAATACACAACCACATTCTTGCCAATCAAAGGTCTCAGGATGTCATTAATAAGGTTCTGAAAAAACGCGGGTGCATTGGTAAGACCGAAGGGCATCACCAGATTCACAAAATGACCTACCGGAGTGTTAAAAGCAGTTTTCCATTCATCACCCTCCTTCATTCGTAACAAATTGTATGC
The DNA here is from genome assembly GCF_046119375.1 of Phyllobates terribilis. Lineage (NCBI taxonomy): Eukaryota > Metazoa > Chordata > Amphibia > Anura > Dendrobatidae > Phyllobates > Phyllobates terribilis. The sequence continues at coordinate 91,551 of NW_027364282.1, forward strand.
CCCCCGGAGATCAATTTTATAGAACCACTTGGTCCCCACTAACTGGTTAAACAAGTCTGGAATTAACGGCAATGGGTAGGAATTGCGTACGGTAATCTTATTAATTTCACGAAAGTCCAGACATGGACGTAAACCACCGTCTTTTTTTTTAACAAAGAAAAATCCAACGGCCACAGGCGACTTAGAAGGTCTAATGTGACCAGCAGCCAAGCTCGTCTGTATGTATCCTCCAAGGCCTTTCTTTCAGGGATAGTCAGATTTAATAAGCGACTCTTGGGAAGAGTAGCTCCAGAAACAAACTCAATGGTGCAATCATAGTCCCTATGAGGAGGTAAAACTTGCGACTCCTCCTCTGAAAAAACCTTCCAAAAATCCTGAATAGGTACAGATAATTCCCCTTTTTCCACAGCCGCAATGTGACCATTACAACATTTATCATAGCACTTAGGACTCCAAGACTTAATCTCATTAGTAGACCAGTCCAGTAAAGGATTGTGCAGTTTTAACCAAGGCAAACCTGCACATGCGGATTTCAATTGGGGAACATTGCTGCCCTTCTACCATGCGTTTTTCATGCGTTTCCGCGGCGTTTCCGCAACTGCAAAAACGCCGCGGAAACGCATGAAAAACGCATCGTGTGAACTCAGCCTCAGGCTATGTGCCCACGTTGCAGAAATGAAGCAGAAAATTTCTGCTTCATTTCTGCAAGTCCTCTCCCGGAAAAACGCATGCGGAATTCCGCACGCGTTTATCGCGCGTTTTTCATGCGTTTATCTCGCGTTTTCCACATGCGGAATTGCCTTGCGTTTTTAATGCATTGCACAAGGCAATTCCGCTTGCGGAAACGCAAAATTAATTGACATGCTGCGGATTTTTGAACGCAGCATAAAAGCTGCGGAAAATCCGCAGCATGTGCATAGAACTTGCGGAATCCCCTTGGGGACCATGGGGTGCGGATTACCATGCGTTTTACAAGCATTTCCGCTGCGGAAATTCCGCATCAAAAACGCTTGTAATCCGCAACGTGGGCACGCAGCCTAAAAGCAAAAGTATAAATACTAATTATTTATCAAAGCTGGACAAAATCTAGAAACCATATAATAAAACTGGCATAAAATATAGTGCTGAACAAGAGTTTAGGGAGAGATGTACAACCGGCACTGGCCTTTAAAAGGGATTGTGTAATCGCACAAAACTAGCAAAAATGTAAAGTGCCTGTAAAACAAGGAACGTGCAATTTACCTCTTAGTAAAAATCCTATTCTTTCTCAAGAACGGGAGGAATTTTAATTTCATGATTTTTTTTTAATCAAATAATTTTTATTGAAAAACTCCAAATACAAATTTTCCATCTTTCAAATAACATACATGACATAGTAATTCCATAGTATAAAACATGAACAAAGTATCTGAACTTCAATTCCCTAACCCACCCTAAACCCAAATCCCAACACTCCAGAGAGAACCATTTTAGAGCAGTTCTAGAATAACGGACTACAGCATTCGTAGAAGGGGGAAGAAGATAAAAAAGTGACTAACAAAGGGATAGCAGCGTTTTAATTTTATCATTTACTGCTTGATGCCTGAGCCGGGAAGTGCACGCTTGAAAACTGTTGCAGGCTGCTGTAATCACAGGACACAAGCAAACAGCATGGCATTTCCTATCAGCAGGGAGGAAGTAAAGGAAACAGTAATGAAAGTCTCCTCCTACTCTGCTCCATAATGAAATGAACAGTGTGCATCCTACAAATGCGATGCATACAGCAAACAATTCATTTTCCATACACAGGTTTTGAGTTGACCACTGGATATACACATGTGTATAACTAATTACCAGAACTGGAAATCGAAAAAAAAGACGAGCAAGTTTGGGGTGAATCCTGCCTTCATTACTGCACAGCCGCTCATAGAGGGATCGGTGCTAGGAACAGCAGCAGTGCCGGCGATGTTCACAGATTTACCTGCTGCGGGACTGAAGGAGTCTGATAGTGTTCGGCTCTAAGCTTTTTACCTTGTTTACGACAGGAATAATTGAAAGCTGTGCTTCAAAGGCGAGGAAGAAGTTGGTCACTGTCTGCGCTTGAATACCCTTAAGAGGGGAAAAAATATATATATACATATATACAAATACTGAAACATCTAAATGCATTAGAACATCAAACCTGGTGAAGCGGTAAATGACTTGTCCTCCAGGGATACAGGCTACTGTCATTCAGTAATTATTTCATAGGAATTTTACATTTTATGTGATCACCACGCTAGAATGTAAATGATGAAAACACAACACAACTCCTCACCATATGAAGATATTTTGTGTTTTAGGCTATGTGCCCACGATGCAGAAATGAAGCAGAAAATTTCTGCAGCATTTCTGCATCTCCCTGGCAGAAAAAAACGCATGCAGATTGTGCATGCGTTTTTCCTGCAGAATACATGCGGATCCACATGCGGATTCACATGCATTTCTGCATGCAGATTGACAAGCACTTTCCAGGCGATTAGCATCACTTGGAAAGTGCTTGACAACTAGGTCACACTGTATAAATCCATGGAAACAGCATGGATTTATACAGTGTGAACCGCAAAAATTAAAACAAATAAAGCTATACTTACCCCCGAGGCCCCGGCGTGGCTGCAGCTCTGCTTCCTGGCTGGTTCCCGGCTGCCGGCATATCGCGAGACAGAGCGGTGAAGGGCCTGCGGTCACATGACTGTGACGTCACCGAAGGTCCTTCAGCGCTGCTGGCATTCAGAGAGAAGACGCCGGACAGGTGAATATAAACTTTATTTGTTATTTTATTCTTTTTTTTACAGGTACAATGTTACCCAGGTCTGGATCAGAGTCTTCTCTCCTCCAGAACTGGGTACCATCTGCACATAGAGACGCATAGAAGCCGCTTGTAAAAATGTACAGTCGCGGTTTCTGTGCGTCTCAATGCAAGTCAATGGCGGGAATTCCGCTGCACTTCCGCAAAATTAAATGACATGCTGCGGATTTTTGTACGCAGCATAAACGCTGCGGAAAAATCCGCAGCATGTGCATAGAACATGCGGAATCCCCTTGGGGACCATGGGGTGCGGATTACCTAGCGTTTTACAAGCGTTTCCGCTGCGGAAATTCCGCAGCATAAACGCTTGAAAAACACTACGTGGGCACACAGCCTTATAGAACAGCATTTCTGTGGAATAACACGACTGATTTACTGTGTATGCACCATAGCCTTCATTTGATGTCACTTACTGTCACCTGTCACCTTGCCCCAACTCTGCAATCCCCAATATCAGTCCATGACCTCAATGGGGTCACTATAAAATTCTAAAGAGGACTGGTCATGTCTCTATTGGAAAATAGATAAACTTAGGATAGAAACAATATGAGCATATACCCTGCTATAAGTAAGTAAAAAGCAATAGTGAATATATATAATATAGGGTACTTAGTAAACATGGTTTTTGATTTAAAAAAAGCCATCCCACCCACACCAAGGTGTACCCAGTCAGTTATGTGAAATATATAATAAAATACACTTTAGTACAATATTAGTGTTTTGTCCCTTTAAATCTGCTGCTACTTCTGTCACCATGGTAACTGCATTCATACTCGGCCAATAGGATTGCTCGGTTTGAATTTGGAAAAAAAAAAAAAAGTCCTATATCGTCAGTTTGTTCCTTCTCATCTGAGTGTGAAGACAGACACCTGCGATCAGCGAGAGATTATAGGTATAAGACGTGATATAATATAACGGACGGAGCCACATCCCATCACACGCACTCAGCGACCACAACTGACAGGAGTCAGCACATTTACCAGACAATAAGTTATTATTCCCCAACACATAATACGCTGAGACACCAGTGGGGGGCGCCGCACTCGTTACATCTCCCATCTGGATGGATCCAGCGACGAGATCCTGATATTTCCCCCCAGCTCCGCTCCTCCATAGGGAATGGCCCAGATGCACGCAGAACGGACCGAAGTGTAATACTGCTAGAACTCTGCATGATATCACATCCTCCATATATACCACATAATAAAGGGGTGCTCCCACTGGGACAGGTCATCACCTATCCAGAGATCAGTGATAACTTGTTCCAACTAGACATCCCCTTTAATGGAAGAGATCACATCTCTAACAGTCAATACGCTATTCATTCCCAATCTTCCCTGGCCCCAGTAATGCCCCTGAGTATATCGCCAATATGAGCCAATCATCAAACCCTCTGCTGACTGTTCCCGATGTTTTATAGAGTTTGGAGACGTTGCTACAAGAGAAGATATCAGCGGACACCATGGGGGTGGAGTATTCTGCCAGCGATGGAGCAGGTAGTATCCACCAGTCTGTGATATCTGACCTTCCTCCATATTCTGCTCTTACATGCGTTTCTTCAGCTTTACCCCTTCCCGACATAACCAATTTATGTTTTTTTTCTGTTTTTTCCTCCGCTTTTTCCAACTTTTCTAACTTTTTGATATCTGTCCACATAGTGTGAGGTCTTGTTATTTTGTAGGATGAGCTGTCCTTATAAATGACACCATTCATTTACCACATAGTGCTAGAAAACGGGAAAAACATTTCAAGTGCAGTAAAAGTGCGAAAAAAAAAGCCTGACATTGTTTTTCTGGGAACGGTTTTAACGGCGCACATTGTGTGGTAAAAATGACCTGGTAATAGGATCCTACTCCTCAGTGTGATTACAGCAAGACCAAACTTCTCCAATAGTTTTGGCAAAAGAAAAAAACTTTTTTTTGATGCTGTCACCATTTTTTCTGAGACCCGAAACATTTTCAGTTTCCGGGTTGATGGAGCTGTGTGGGGGCTTATTTTTTGAAGGGCAAGAGGACTTTATTGATAACATTTTGGGACACATATGTCATGGTCATCGCTTCTTACAGGATTTTCTGCAGTATTTTGGCGAACGAAAAAATGCAATTTTGTCTTTTTGAATTTTTTTCTGTGTTCACTGATCGTTTTTTTTTTTTATATTTTGATAGATTGTATTTCTCTGAAAGAGACCATACCACAAAATGTGTATATTTTTATTATCTTTATTTTTAGTGGGAGGTGAGTTGAACGTGTGGGGTTTTAATAAATATATATATACTTTTTTTCACTGTATTTGTATACATCATCTGATTGCTTGTGCTATATACAGCGATACCACAGTAATGCTCCATATAGCAAAACCACGGTCTTCTTTACAGCCCAAATGAAGCTTTATGATGACAGGCACGGAGGCTTCAGCAGACCCCCGGATGTCATAGCAGTCCATCGGCGCCCTATGATCGCGTCGCAGGAGCGCCGATGGGCGTATGGAACGACGTGTCCCAATGCTGGCGCGCTGTTAATGCTGCTGTTAGAGATTGACAGCAGCACTGAACAGGTTAACAGTGGTGGGCAGATCTTCGCTCCACTCGCAGCTGTTAGAGGCAGGTCCTGGTTGTTTGTCACAGCCATTATCTGCCATGTACGGGGCGAGCTGACCCTGCTCCATACACCCGCTACTGACTTATACCATACATGTACGACAGATGTTGGTAAGGAGTTAAAGCAGTTGTCCAGCTTTGGGGCCATTTTTTTTACTTTAATGCAAGTATTTGGGGCTAAAATCAATTTCTGTATTTGAGTTTCATTAAAAATGTTGCCTTCTGTAGCATCTGTGCTGCACTGTCTATTGCTGGCTGCAAAATTAGCTAACTGAGAATCTATCAGTGAGCTCCTTAGTCGTAAGGGAGAGTTTGTAGATCTTTAATCTGTTTTTTTTTCGTGAGTGCCTATTAGCTGATCAATGCCCAAAGAAAACACAAAACTTGAATGTGCAGGGAAACAATAAGTCTGTAATAGTCGGTGTAAAACACTTAATGAAACCTAAATGTAAAAAATTACTTTTAGTAGTAAATACATGACATGAGAAAATATACACTGCTCAAAAAAATAAAGGGAGCACTTAAACAACAGAATATAACTCCAAGTAAATCAAACTTCTGTGAAATCAAACTGTCCACTTAGGAAGCAACACTGATTGACAATCAATTTCACATGCTGTTGTGCAAATGGAAGACAATAGATGGAAATTATTGGCAATTATCAAGACACACTCAATAAAGGAGTGGTTCTGCAGGTGGAGACCACAGACCACATCTCAGTACCAATTCTTTCTGGCTGATGTTTTGGTCACTTTTGAATGTTGGTTGTGCTTTCACACTCGTGGTAGCATGAGACGGACTCTACAACCTACAGAAGTTGCTCAGGTAGTGCAGCTCATCCAGGATGGCACATCATTGCGAGCTGTGGCAAGAAGGTTTGCTGCGTCTGTCAGCGTAGTGTCCAGAGGCTGGAGGCGCTACCAGGAGACAGGCCAGTACACCAGGAGACGTGGAGGGGGCCATAGCAGGGCAACAACCCAGCAGCAGGACCCCTACCTCTGCCTTTGTGCAAGGAGGAACAGGAGTAGCACTTCCAGAGCCATGCAAAATGACCTCCAGCAGGCCACAAATGTGCATGTGTCTGCATAAACGGTTAGAAACCGACTCCATGAGAGTGGGATGAGGGCCAGACCTCCACAGATGGGGGTTGTGCCCAATGCCAGACCTCATGTGGCTGGAGTATGTCAGCAGTTCCTGCAAGATGAAGGCATTGAAGCTATGGACTAGCCCGCCCGTTCCCCAGACCTGAATCCCATTGAGCACATCTGGGACATCATGTCTCACTCCATCCACCAACGTCACGTAGCACCACAGACTGTCCAGGAGTTGGTGGATGCTTTAGTCCAGGTCTGGGAGGAGATCCCACAGGAGACCATCCGCAACCTCATCAGGAGCATGTCCAGGTGTTGTAGGGAGGTTATACAGGCACGTGGAGGCCACACACAATACTGAGCCTCATTTTGACTTGTTTTAAGGACATTACATCAAAGTTGGATCAGCCTGTAGTGTGTTTTTCCACTTTAATTTTGGGGGTGACTCCGAATCCAGGCCTCCATTGGTTAATAAATTTGATTTCCATTGATGATTTTTGTGTGATTTTGTTGTCAACACATTCAACTTTGTACAGAACAAAGTATTCAATGAGAATATTTCATTCATTCAGATCTAGGATGTGTTATTTGAGTGTTCCCTTTATTTTTTTGAGCAGTGTGTATATATAATATAAATAATTACTGCAGCTTTAATGCTATTTATTACGTCTCAGGAGGAGGACGGAAGAGGAAGAGGACGGAAGAGGCGGAGGACGGAAGAGATGGAGGACGGAAGAGGCGGAGGACGGAAGAGGAGGAGGACAGAAGAGGAGGAGGACGGAAAAGGAGGAGGACGGAAGAGGAGGAGGATGGAAGAGAAGGAGGACGGAAGAGGCGGAGGACGGAAGAGGCGGAGGATGGAAGAGGCAGAGGACGGAAGAGGCGGAGGACGGAAGAGGCGGAGGATGGAAGAGAAGGAGGACGGAAGAGGAGGAGGACGGAAGATGAGGAGGACCGAAGAGGAGGAGGACGTAAGAGGAAGAGGACGGAAGAGGAAGAGGACGAAAGAGGCGGAGGACAGAAAAGGCGGAGGACGGAAGAGGCGGAGGACAGAAGAGGCGGAGGACAGAAGAGGCGGAGGACAGAAGAGGAGGAGGACGGAAGAGAAGGAGGACGGAAGAGGAGGAAGACAGAAGAGGAGGAGGACAGAAGAGGAGGAGGACGGAAGAGGAAGATGACGGAAGAGGAGGAGGATGAAAGTGGAGGAGGATGGAAGAGGAGGAGGACAGAATAGGAGGAGGAGGACAGAACTGCACCTTAAGATCCCTAGGGGGAAAGGGATGGTAGTAATATAGTGGTAGTATATCCGTATTAGTGTAATATGAGTAATAATACTAGTGATAATAGTAAGAAAGTAATAAAATAACAGTAGTAATAGTAGTAGGTAGAATAGCAGTGTGATCCAGGGTCCTAGGACTGATCGCCTTTTCTCGGGGTCAAGAAGGAATTTTTCCCCTGTGACACAAATTGGCTGAAGGTGTCCTGGGGTTTTTGCCTTCTTCTGGATCAACACTGTAGGTATAGGGCAGTATTAGTAGTGATAGGAAAGAAGAATAATACTGTATGTAATAAGATAGCACAATGTAATAATAACCATATCAAATAGATTTATAAAAACAAATTAAAATAACTCCAGTAGTACAATAATTAGTGTAATATTATATAACTTGTAATAACATTAATAGGTTTGATCCAGGGTCCTAGGACTGATCGCCTTTTCCCGGGGTCAAGAAGGAATTTTTCCCCTGTGACACAAATTGGCTGAAGGTGTCCTGGGCTTTTGCCTTCTTCTGGATCAACACTGTAGGTATAGGGCAGTATTAGTAGTGAAAGGAAAGAATAATAATACTGTAATAAGATAGCACAATGTAATAATAACCATATCAAATAGATTTATAAAAACAAATTAAAATAACTCCAGTAGTACAATAATTAGTGTAATATTATATAACTTGTAATAACATTATTAGGTTTGATCCAGGGTCCTAGGACTGATCGCCTTTTCCCGGGGTCAAGAAGGAATTTTTCCCCTGTGACACAAATTGGCTGAAGGTGTCCTGAGGTTTTTGCCTTCTTCTGGATCAACAGCTTTAGGCATAGGGATTTTAGTAATACCATTATTAGAATCACAAGATTAATAAAAAAAAATTAGAATTACATTTTTTTAATTCGTTTTATAACAGTTACAATTAATTGCATTAATGCAATAATAATAAATAGTAAAAATGGTGGTAATAATAATAATACAAAAAACTAGTCCCAGTTAGTAAGTTAGTGTAATGTTAGTGTAGGGACCCATCTGAAGAGGTCGCCTTGACGTTGGCAGATGGGCTCGCACAATTTGCTCAAAATGTGCGCTAAGAACCTCATATTTCTATGTACAGGAGATCTAGCAGTAATACCATTCAGGAGATATCTGTGTACACACATTTTGTTATATACTTTTGTGCAGCACACAGGGCAGGTATACAGGTACAGGGCGAGAGTGTTACAGTGATATTATAACTCGGCCTTAAGGATAAAATGCTGATAACTACAGATCCTGGAAACACATTCGAAACTAGACCTTGTAAGTAACTGGTTCCCAGCTAGTGGTAAATATGTACAGGGCAGTCCGGTACCAAGACCTGCTCTATAGGACACATTATCATCAGGCAGGTCCTTACAAGATCTGCGGCAGAAGTGTGGCTGTGTAACACAGTCCTGCTCCTGCCTCAGCTGCCCACAGTGGAGCCAACCTTGATCCTGGCAGCTTAATCCATTGTATGACACAGTAGGGGGCTTCCACAGCATTTAGGCACTTTAGACAGGAGAGGGAGGCATGATCATGGTGCCAATGAGTTTCTATGGCAGCTGAGATCTAACAATGGACCCCATGACGGCCATTTTACTGCTCCTATTAGACCCCGGCTGAGGAAAGGTCTATGAGGACACCGGTCAGACTTATGTCGCCTGCTCTGCACATATTAGAAATACCTAGGGCTGATTAGTTTGCCATTTGTAAATCTGATCCAGCAGCGTTGGGCTACCACTGACGTGATCAGGGCTATTGAGCTCCTAGATTGGGCAGAGGAGCTCAGTATTCAGCAGGAGCTGGCCGAGGAGAGCAGAGCAACTTGCATGGGGCTGCTGCACAAGAAGCAACTCACAAGGTGGAGATTTACCCGGAGACGCTGTGCTCGGGCTGTGATCTGCTGTGCAGGCTGCATAGTAGATGCCTCGAAGGACCCGAACTTCACCCCTAACAGGCACAGCAGAGCTCGGACGGCTGCAAGTGAACAGAGAGCGGCTGATTAGTAACTGCTGCGTCTCCTGCAGCTCAGATAAGAGCCGCACAGAGCGGGGGTTCAGTAATGATGAATATGGGAAGTGTCCGCCCCTCACATGCCCTAAATGCGGCCTCCAGAGGTAAAGTTTCCCCTGTAACCAGCGCCTCCTCTCACCTTCTCTGCTGGCATGCTCCATTACTTAAAGGGGATGTCTGTAGAAAACAAGTTATCACTTATCCACAGGCTCGGTGATCACTTACTGATCGTGGGGTCTGACCGCTGCGAGCCATCGTCTGATCGGGAAGGAGTGGAAAGTCAGGGATCAACTGCTGCTCCATTCATTCTCTATGGGGCTCCGGAAAAGCCGAGCTCAGCGCTTGAATGCCACATAGGGAATGAATGGAGCGGATCCTGGAGTAATAACATGCCCTCCTCTCCTCAGCTTTCTGTCTGTGTAAGTGGCTCAGCCCTTGTCTCCCCTTCTGCTCCGGCTTCTGTGCTGGTCCTTGTGAGGAAGAGGAAACCCTCTGCCCTTCTGCTCCAGCTTCTGTGCTGGTCCCTGTGAGGAAGAGGAAACCCTCTGCCCTTCTGCTCTCAGTCCTCTGCGACTTTTCACAATCGCTCAGTGCACCCATTATATGTAATAAGGATCATTCTTCATCCCTTGTCCAGCTTTCATCCCCCCCAGTCTGACCAGCGGACAAGATAATAAACATGTGAGTGGAAGGTTCACAATTATTAGATGTGTTGTGAAAAGTCTCCACAGCATTATCCGGAGAAAACTGCAGGGTGACCGCTTGTGAAACCAGCACAAAATCCAGCGGACAGCGCTTCCCTGTCCCCCGCCGGTCTCCGTATCCTGGCATTCAGCTATTCCATTTGGTGCTTATTCTGGAAGGAAAACAAAAATGTGATGTTCTTACACAGACGCCTGAAGACGCAGCTTTTCATCATCCATGTTGGGCTGTTGTATGACGTGTGGATTACTCTGCTTGCTGGATTCTTGCATTACCACAAACACTGCCTTTATTTTGTGATTTCTGTGCCGCTTCCCACTTCTATTGGCACTGTGATATATCAGCACGTGAGGGCTGCCACAATCATGTGTCAATAGGTTATTGCTGGAGCCTGTGATATAGAGACCATCCTGGACCAGGGAAGACTTGGTACAGAAGCACCTAGAGAGGGGGGTACAGGGGCTTCATTTCAATTTTAAACTTAGCTGGATTGTGTTTAGCTACAAGAATGGAAAGTAAAATAATAAAATCTTAATTTTTTTTTTCTATTTGGCAAAATCGTCCATCAGAGGTTTGGCCACTACCGAAAAGTTTTTGATGAACTTACAGTAGTAGCTGGTGAAACCCAAAAAACTTTGTAATGCCTTTAAGTCTTGAATATAATACCAATCCAGTACCGTCCGGACTTTGGCCAGATCCATGCAAAAACGGTGAATGATAAGAACTAACCCTGAATGGAGAACATACATTTCTCTGGTTTGACAAATAATTTATTATCTTTGAGTATCTGTAAGACCTGCCTGATATGTACCTGATGTGACTGGAGGTAAGTAAATTAATATGTCATCAAGATTGGTTTGTTGTGATCTACCTGCCAGATGACTAAAAATGTCACTAACAGTGTTGAAAGAAAGCGGGAGCATTAGTCAACCCAAATGCCATCACAAGCTTTTCATAGTGCCCCTCAGGAGTATTGAAGGACATCTTCCACTCATCTCCTCAATGTGAATGAGATTATAAGCCCCCCTGAGGTATAGTTTAAACAAATCATAGGAGCCAAATTTTTTTCTAAGGAGGTCGGGGATGAGAGGGAGAGGATATGCATCCCAGACCGTGATCCGATTAAACTCGCGAAAATCAAGGCGGGGGCGCAACCCCCAGTCTTTTTTTTTGACAAATAAAAACCCCACTGTAACGGGAGATGAAGAACGTCTTATAGGGCCCAATGGTAGACTGACTGACCATTCTGTTCTGAACTGCCACCCTAAGATGGCTTCCCATTATATACCTACTGTATAAGTGCTCCCTCTAACGGCTTCCTCCACCCACACCCACTACTGGTTCCCCCTACCTTTGGGTTCCCCCCACTCCAGCCAGGGACAGGGCTCAGCAGCTGCACTCTGCATGTTGGATGCAGGTGTTTTGGGGGGTTCTGTGCAGCACTCCCATCTTACCTGAGTGAAGGGAGACACCACACCTCTGGGTGAGGTGCAGTACCACTGTGGCAACTGAACACTCAGGGACGCCACATTCCCCCCCCCGGTAAAACACAGCACGTCCGCGGGCTGGAACAGAGCAAAACCAGGCATAACTGACATGCAAAATTTTTAAGATGCATCAGCATATTTGACCATAAAACAACATTTCTTCCCTTTATGGGAGGCACATTTCTTTTAACGTTACTGGTTACATTATAAAACATCATAAGAGTATTGTCATATAAAACAATTTTCAAGACAGTTCCAGCACCAGGGTGCAACAGTAGCAGCATGAGGGACCCGTCCACAAACCCTCAACGTAGGCCCTGGGCATGGCTGCAGGGCATAGACGATCCAATCCTGGACCTCGTCTTCCGCCACGCCAAACGGGTTTTTGTTCTGAGGTATATTTGTAATTATAAAACCAATAGGATGCACTTTAAGAAGTGCTAAACTATGTACAATGTCAACGTCCGGCTTCTCACAGTCCTCAGCCTGTCAGTCTCTGTACCCTGACGGGTAACTGGGTAGCAAACATGAAGTCAACTGCACCCTTCCGGGCAACTTATGTACAGTCCAGTTAACTAAAACAGTTTAACAGTGGGGCCCCCTCCGGGGGAACCCCTGGTTTCTGCAGGCTGACCCAGCCTGGTCATCAGCCTCAGGCTGCAGGGGGACCAGGGATGGAGCAGCGCCAGCCGCATTTGGGACAGGGACATCACTCCGACCTGCTCCCGCGACTGCGTCAGCTCGGCCTGACACCTCCCGGTCTTTACGCAGCTTCTCTCCACCGCCTCTCCTCTTTCGGGGGCGGTCCAATGGCACTTTGCTGTCGGTCACTCCCTGTGTCGGCCTCCCCGCTTTGACGGACACATCTATGCGGACAGTCACTGTTGCAAGGGGCAGGGCCTGCTTTTGGAGCCATTCTGGGACCCGGCCCACGACGGGAGGTTCCATTCTGTTGTTCTTTAGCACGCACATAATGGCGCCCGTTCTTCTGGGGCGGGCGCCACATTCAAGGCAGAAAACACTTCTTTAGGCGCACATTACCCGCAGATGGCAGGCTGGTCACGTATCCTGTTCGTGACGCCAAGTGGTGACTCGCTGCCCCCTGGGCCGCGGGGCACACGGCAGCCGGGCCGTATGGCTGCTTTGGGGAATATCACGGTGGCTGGCCCGGGGCGGTCAGTGCAAAAGGGATTATTTATAGGATTTGTCGTGAAGCCACCTGTGGTGTCTGGTGAGGATCACCAGCGCTGCAACAGTCCTCTGAGGCAGATGTTAGGGCAGCTAGAGATGGAACGGCTCCCCACAGGTGGAGCGGGCCTCAGGGCAGTGTAAATAGATGGAGGGTGCGCTGGGCGTTGTAGTGCAGGGAGGGAAATGGCACCAGTGAAGGAATAGACGGAGGCAACTCAGTGCAGTCGTCCAAGATTTTAATTCACAGTTCTTCAGGAAACACAAAAGTGCAAGTTACAGGTGAAGGCCTCCCACGTTGCGCCGTGTTCACCCTGTCAGGGGTTCAATCCTTCCTCAGGAAGTTTAGGAATGCTTGGCAGAACCCCACTTTCTCGTGTTCCTACTTTGACCGTCTTCACACTAGGTCCTTCTCCCTGCTGCCCTGCGCTGCCCACTCTCAATCCCGCTCGGGTATGCTGAAGTCCTTCCTGTACGTCGGATCCGGGACCAACCTGACCCCCTGGAGATTAGAATGGGGCAACCGATCCCTCTGTCTTCTGACAGATGCGGGGCGTATGGGTGCTGTCCTGCACGCGCCGTACCCCTGGGATCCCTTCTTAGAATGGAGCCTACTCCCTTCTCCCCTCCGGGGCCTCTATCCCGGGCCCTTCTTGTGGAGCAGAGCTCCTGCTGAGCCTCTGCTCCCAGACAGTCCTCACTGACCGTCTGTACTGTACTGACTGACCATTCTGTTCTGAACTGCCACCCTAAGATTGCTTCCCATTATATACCTACTGTGTGCTCCTTCTAACTGCTTCCTCCACCCACACCCACTACTGGTTCCCCCTACCTTTGGGTTTCCCCCACTCCAGCCAGGGACAGGGCTCATCAGCTGTGCTCTGCATGTTGCCCTTCCAGCCGGTCTGAAGCAGTGTAATGTTGGATGCAGGTGTTTTGGGGGGTTCTCTGCAGCACTCCCATCTTACCTGAGTGAAGGGAGACACCACACCTCTGGGTGAGGTGCAATACCTCTGTGGTGACTGAACCCTCAGGGGCGCCACATGCCCACGATGCAGAAATGCTCCGGATTTTTCCTGAGTGTTTCTGCATCTCCCTGGCAGAAAAAACGCATGCAGATTTTACATGCGTTTTTCCTGCCAGGGACAAACGTAAGTGAAGCATTTTTCACATGCATGTCCGCATGCGGGTTGTCAACCGCTTTCCAAGCGATTTTAGCATCACTTGGAAAGTGCTTGACAACTTGGTCACACTATATAAATCCTTGCAACCGGCATGTATTTATATAGTGTGAACAAGTTAATAGTTGAAAAAAAGAATAAAAATGGTAAAAAAAAAAAAATAGAATTAGACTTACCGGTAATTCTGTTTCTAAGACCCTCCACGACAGCACACCTGGAGGTAGCCTCCCCATCCTAATTAGGGACAGGAAAACAAGATGTTAAATAGCCCCTCCCTGCTACAATCCCCAGTGTTTTCAAAGGACCACACAGTATGAATGCTCTAAATATTTATTAACACTAAGGATTTTTCCAATCAAAGAAATGGAGGGAACTACCCATGCTGTTGTGGAGGGTCTTAGAAACCGAATTACTGGTAAGTCTAATTCTATTTTCTCCAATCCCCTCCATGACAGCACACCTGGAGTAATACCAAAGAATGAATTTTAGGGAGCGACAACAGCCTGAAGGACTTTCCTTCCAAATGCTAAGTCTCTATTAGATATTACATCTAGTCTATAATGTTTAGCAAAGGTATGGACAGACGACCATGTAGCTGCCCTGCAAATCTGCTCAATGGATGCACTAGCTTTTTCCGCCCAGGAGACCCACATAGCTCTAGTAGAAAGAGCTTTCAAAGATTTCAGAGGAGGCAAATCTTGAACTATGTATGTTTCACAAATTGCTTTCTTAATCCAATTTGCTAGCATATTTTTGCAATTTTCTTTCCTTTATTGGGGCTTCCATATTGGACAAATAGGTTCTGATCCTTCCTCCAGGTTTCAGTCTGCCTCAAATAGCGGATTATAGTCCTTCTTACATCCAACGCGTGGAATTCTTCTTCCTTGCTATTTGATGGATTTTGACAGAATGACGGAAGAATTATTGGCTGAGACATATGAAAATTAGACGACACTTTAGGTAGAAAAGAAGGATCCAACTGGAGGATGATCCTGTCCTCCAAAATACGACAATAAGTCTCTCTGATAGACAGGGCTTGGATTTCACTCACTCTTCTGGCTGTAGTCAGAGCTATAAGCAATGCCGCTTTCCAAGACAATTTGTCTATGTGTGCCTCGGCTATTGGCTCGAAAGGATGCATAGTTAGACCTCTAAGAACTACGTTGAGATCCCAAGGTGGAACTATTTTAGCTCTTGTTGGATTAATCCAAGAAGCAGCTATCATGAACCTCTTAATCCATCTGTTTTGGGCCAAATCAGCATCAAAATAGGAACTTAAAGGCGAGACTTGGACCTTCAGCGTGCTTGGTCTTAATCCTTTAGACAGACCGTTCTGTAGGAAATCCAAGATTCTGGCCACGTCAGGCCGAAAGGGATCTAATGGACAAGGCTCATACCATAGCTTGAAAGCTTTCTAGATTTTTCCATAGATGGAAATTGTGACTGGTTTTCTGCTTTTCTGCAGTGTATGTGACTCGCCCCCAGGGGTGTCGCGGGGCACCCGGCAGCCGGGCCTAAGACTGCCTGCGGGGATTATCGCGGTGGCTGGCCCAGGGCGGTCAGTGGCAAAAGGAATTATTTGTAGGGAATTTGTTGTGACGCCACCTGTGGTGTCTGGTGAGGATCACCAGCGCTGCAACAGTCCTCTGAGGCAGATGTCAGGACAGCTTGAGATGGAACGGCTCCCCACAGGTGGAGCAGGCCTCAGGGCAGTATAAATGATGCAGGTTGCGCTGAGCATTGTGGTGCAGGGAAAGCGATGGCACAGCAGGAGTAACGGACAGAGACAGGGGATTTGCTTCATTTCCTTTACTGGTACAGCTGTTAGGTACGGTCCAGGGTACTCCAGATGAAGGGCGCACTTTTGGACTTCTCCCCAGGGAGCAGGTATAGGGCCTCCTGATCCGTGTCTGTCCCTATGTATGCTCCTGGCCAGCCTGCAACTGGGCCTAGCTTATGTGTCCTGCTTTTACTTCACCAGATGCTCAGAAATAGGACCTCTGGTTGGTAACCACTTTCCCTGGACGTCGGGGCCTTCGTGGTTCCTGATCCTGTGTGTGTCTAGCCTTCAGGTTTGTCAGGAACTTGTAGTCCTCCTGGGATTCCGGTTATCCCCACTGGGTGTAAAGGGTCCCTGTAGGCGCGGATCCGGTGTCCGGTAGATATAATGGGGTGAGCTTATTGTGCTCCTCTGCCCCCTTGGTTTCACTCCCCTTTTTCTCCTTGCCGTCGGCCACACTCGGGGCCCTCACTACTAGGCAGCTGACGTGCTGCGTCTTCACCGCTATCTGAGTGTCGGCACGCTCTCAGGCTCTCTCTCAGCCTGCCTGCTCTGCTCTGACTCTGAGCACTCACTAATCAACTGAGCTGCCTGGCTCCACCTTCCCTATATATATCCCTCTCTGGGCTCCCTCTGCTGGTATGAGTTGGAAGGTAGAGGTGTTTGTATCTAGTGAGGGCCTCTTGTGGAGAAATCCATCCATGCACCCTTCTGGGTTCTGTGGCACCAATGCACAGCAGGGCGCCACATTTGGATCACCTGTACTGAGAAGCCTCTGGCTTTTCAGAGGGTGGTCTCAGAAGCCAAGCTGCTAGAGCCAAATTCTGAGGGGCCGGATGGAAAATCTGGCCCTAATGCAGCAGATCGTGGATTCGAGGAAGCATCAATGGATCATCCATTCTTAGACTGCTCAATGTTCCGAACCATGCTCTTTTTGGCCACATTGGAGCTATTAAGATAGTCTTGAGCCCTTCCGACCTGATTTTTTGTAAAGTCCTTGGTATTAACAGAATCAGGGGAAAAGCATTAGCGAGCCCAACTTTCCAAGGGTGAGCGAATGCATCTATCCCTGTTGCTGAATCCTCGGGTTTCAAAGAGAAAAAGGCTCTTACTTTTGCGTTTTCCTGGTTCGCAAACAGGTCCACATCTGGGTATTCCCACTTTTGAACAATCATCTGAAATATCTTCGAGTTCATGCTCCACTCCCCTGGATGAATGTATTTTCTGCTCAGAAGATCTGCATGATAGTTGTCGGAGCCCCTCAGATGCAGAGCCGATAAGGATAGTAGATTATGCTCCGCCCAGTGGAAGATCCTTTCAGAGATCATCTGTAACCTCCTGTTTCTTGTACTTCCCTGATGTCTCAAGTGGGCTATAGTTGTCATATTGTCAGAGTAGACTCTGACATTCGACCCCTGAAGCACAGTAGTGGCTGCCCATAGGGTTTCTTCCACCACTTTCATTTCTCTTAAGTTTGAGTACTGCTCTGCTATTTCTTGCGACCAGACCCCTTGGAAGGCCACGTGGGAGACTACTGCTCCCCATCCTCTTTTGCTTGTGACGCGCCCCTGGGCCTGCTGTGTCGTGCGGCATCGCGCGCACGGGGCTTACCCGGAGCCGGATCAGATGGGGGTAGTAGTCTCGTGGCGGTCACCCGGTCCGTGCCCAGGGTGGTCAAACTAAGTGGCAGTCTATGGCAGTAGATGTTGTTTAAGTGTCGACTACGCCACCCGTTGATTTGCGGCTATGAGGCCGCCGCTGCAGGGCAGACCGCTGAGGCCGGTGATAGGATTGCAGCAATGGTGGTATAACCCCCAACGGGAGAGGTATGGCCTCAGGGCAGCTGGTGCGGGTGAAGGGAGTGATAGAAAGGGCGTCCCGGTACCTTTAGTGCTGGTAGTGCGATGGAACACAGAGACTGATTGCAGTTTTCAATGCTTTACTCACAGATGTTATCAGTGTCAGTCCTGCAGGTGATGACGACCCGAGCCGTGCTGCGTCCACCAGGTACGGGGCTCGACCAACCCCCAGGCAGTTCCAGAGTGTGACCTTGAACTCCTTTCTCCGTTCCTTTCTCTGGCCATCCCCACTAGGGACCCACCCATGTCCAGCTTCCTCGGGCCTTCTGGTGGCGAAACCTATCTCCGGTTTCCCTGACCCTATGTGGCGTGCCTTCGTGGTGAGTGTAGTGAGTGGTCGCGCCAAGACGTGGCCACGACCTCCGGTTCCTGGCTGAGGATAAGTGGCCTCCACCAGTTCGGGATCCGGTACCCTGATCTGCCAACCCTTCACCCGCTGACTCCTAGCGTGTTCGGGTTCCCTCTTCCTTCATGTCTCTGGGCCTTTCTCCAGGTTCCATTCCTTCCTTGTTCCTTGTTCCTTTCCTCTTGTCTTTCTCTCTCTTGCTCCCTTCAGGAGCAGCACCCAGACAGGGCTGCTGCTCCCTGTCACTACTCTTCTCCTCTTTTTCTGTCTGACTGAACTGAACTCCTAAGATGGTGCCCACCTTTTATACTCCCTCTGACACCCGAGCCCAGGTGACTAGCCACCAATGGACTCCTTCCTATGCCCAGAGTCCCTCCCCTCTCTGCTCCTGCACCACTGGGATATTCCTCCCCCCCTCCCACTCCAGCCAGGGACAGACGCTGTCGTACCTGCACATCTATCTGGTGGGAGTACCGTTGATCTGTCCCCCGGAAATGGGGTGAGTGTGGTGCATGCAGCCTACTGAGCTCAGTTCCACGCCCCATCCATACCCGGGAGTATAATACCACACCTCTGGTTCGAGGTGCAATACCCCTGTAGCAGCCGAGTCCTCGGGGTGCTACACTTGCGTCTGTTTTGACGGATAACAAGGGAAGTTGAATCCATGCTGAACTTTTCTCCAGATTTCCTGGACAGAGCCACCAATTTAAAGATGCTTTCACCTTCTCTGGCAGATGAATTCTGTTGGAGAGGGAACTTGGAGATCTGTCCCAACAGGAAAGGATGTAGTTTTGAAGGACCCTTGAATGCGCTTGAGCCCAAGGTATCGCCTAAATAAATGAGGTCATGGACCCGAGGACGGACATGGCGAATCTTAATGACACTCCTCTCTGGTTCTTTAGTGCATAAACTTTCGACCTCAACTGAATCTGCTTCTCTTTTGGCAGAAAAGAGGCTTGTTGCTGAGAATCCAGGAGAATTCCCAAGGAGGTCTTCCTGGTGGAGGGAATCAGATCTGACTTTTGGTAGTTTATCAACCATCCCCAGGATTCCAGGATCTGGAGGGTCATCTGGAGGTCTCTTTCCAAACTTGAAACCGAGGGAACCATCACCAAAAAATTGTCTAAATATGGGACGATGCAGATATTCAGTTTCCTTAGATAAACCTACTACCTCTGCCATGATCTTTGTAAACAGGCGGGGTGCTGACGAAATGCCGAAGGGGAGTACATTGAATTGAAAATGAAGTACCTCTCGGTTCTGAGTTACAGCAAATCTGAGAAATTTTCTGTAATCCGGATGAATTGGCACGTGGTAGTAAGCCTCTGGCTGGTCTACTGTTGCCACGACAAATCCTTTTCCAATCAATAAGCTGCCATTGAGGAAGGAAGCTCGCAATTCTGCCTCCTACCTTCTTGGCGTCATTGTCTGTCCTGCCTAGAACCTTGAAAGATATTCCTACCTCTTCCCCCTTTTGTGTAACTCCAGCGACCAGTTTTACCCTTGCCTCTGTACTGAAATGCTTGCTGCTGTTGTTGTTGAGGGAGAAGAAATGGTCTCTTTCTGAAACTTTTTGGATTCTTTGGCTCTGGCAGAGACTTCTTCTTGTCGGATGCTTTCTCCAACAACTCGTCTAGCACCGCCCCAAACATATACTCTCCTTTAAATGGAATGGAACAAAGCTTAGATTTTGATGCGTTGTCCCCACTCCACATCTTCAACCACAGAGCTCTTCTCATAGAATTTGATAATGCTGCCGATCTTGCCGCAATCTTGACCGACTCCGCCAAGGCATCCGCTAGGAATCCAGTGGCCTTCTGCAGAAAAGGAAGAGATGCTAGGAGGTCCTCTTGAGTGGTACCTTTCCAGAGATGTTCCTCTAGTTGTTGGAGCCAGAGGAACATGGAACGAGCTACACAAGTTGAAGCGATATTAGTCTTCAGTGAAGCCGCCGATGTTTCCCATGCCTTCCTTAGAAGGCTGTCCATCTTCCTATCCATAGGATTTTTGAGCTGTGACGAGTCTTCAAAGGGAAGGGTTGTTTTCTTCGCAACCCTTGCCACCTGTACATCAACCTTCGGGACTTCCATCCATAGCTTAGCCGCCTTTTCATCTAGAGGGAATCTAACCTTCATTTCTCCTGCCATACTAAGCCTTTTCTCAGGTGACTCCCATTCATCCAAAATAAGACTCCAAATGTTGTCATGCACAGGGAACACTACCTTCTTCTTGGATTTCAGACCGCCAAACATTTCATCCTGAACTGTACGGGTTTCCTTCTCCTCTTCCACCTGCATCGTGTCTCTCACCTGCGACAACAATTCCTCCATATTCTCAGACGAAAAGTAATATTTCCTATCTTCCTCATGATCTTCACTTAGGACCCCTTCTTCCGGTTCCTCCATAGACCCTAATTCTGAATCAGAGGTCTCCCTAACCGTATATTTTCTCCTTTTGGGGGGAGATGGACCTTCAGCTCTGGCTTGTGAGAAGGAGGCTAGGGAAGATTGTATTTCCTGCCGAACCATTCCCCTGACTTCTTCCATAAGGGAAGGCTGTTCTTCCTTCACAATGTTGTCAGTGCGTTTCCAGCATAGGGGTTTCTTATGCCCTGAAGCCAGCTTTTTTATACAGATGGCACATTTGCAAACTGTAGTGCTTTCTCCCACTGTCGGTGCCAGATCCTTGTCTCCCTAAATTAAAAATAAAAAAAGGGGAGATTTAAAATATATTTAGGATCCTGCTCAAAAGAGAGTGGGGAATAACCTAGGACCTAGTACTTACTAGGGCCGGGTTAGCGCTGGGCTCTGCAGACGCAGGCTTTGGAACAGCACCCTCCATAGTAGCAGAATATTCTGTCCTACCTTAATGGAGTCTTCTCATCTGGGTCTTTTATAGGGGAGACCGAGATCCAGTGCCAAATTTTCACCTATCTGGTGAAGGATCCTCATTTTCAGGGCAAACCGCGGCTTCTCCTTTTGAACTTCCCGCCGCGGCCCCATGCGTTTCACGGTGGAACGCACCAGAAGTGACGTCCCGCTGGCCAAAAGCCTGACTTCCGGCACGCCGCCATGGAGGACAGAGGAGACTCCGGCCGGGGAGCTACAGGAGGCCCCCAGCCCCCAAAACCCTACTCGGCTTTACACGCAGGCGAGTGTGTGTGTGGGGGGTCCCGCTCTCAAGGAGACACGGGAGCTGCAGCCCGGCAGGTAAATTTAATAGGGCCCTGCTTGCCGGCTGCAGGCACCCCAGGTAACCTCTTCATCCCATAGGGACAGGAAAACACTGGGGATTGTAGCGGGAAGGGGCTATTTAACCTCTTGTTTTCCTGTCCCTAATTAGGATGGGGAGGCTACCTCCAGGTGTGCTGTCATGGAGGGGATTGGAGAAAATAACATTATACTTACCTTCTGATGGCCCCCGGTCTTTTCTCCAGTTGAACATCCGCAACAAGACCATAGAGAAACAAATCAAGAAGAAACGTCACACTCACCGGAGTGTTGATCAGGTTCAGGAGATACTTCTTTCCCTCGTAAGTGTAAAACAGAGACGCAGTCAGGGCCTTCACCGTAATCCCGCACTCCCTCTCCACCTGCAGCTTGTCCAGAACTTGCTTATTGGAGGAGGCTTTTGGCATACAACCTGAGGGAAGGAGCGAGACACCAGAATCCACACTGTTAGATCGTAGTGGCAGTGTCTCCCTCCATACTAGTCTGTCAATGGTAGCTTGTTTCTGTGTTTTATATATGTATTTTAGGTGTGTAAACCCTCTTCATGTGTACAGCAGCCTGGAATGAACGCTGCTTAAAAAATAAATAATAGAGTAAGGCCTCATTCAGACTTTCATCAGCTTTGTTTTGCATCCGAGAAGCTCTAAACTTTGATTTGGATCAAAGTCCGACAGGTCAACGTGTTTCGGTGAAAAATACGCGGTCCACAGAAATATGTGAACAGCCCTAGACTATAATAGATATGAGTTCTGTGAAAAACAAGGATCGAGCTCGTACGAAATCCAACATTTCATTCTATAAATCTACATAAATTAAGTAACGTGCCAAATTGCTTTTTTTTTGGTTTATGTTTTGTTTATGTACGGAGGGAAAGTTCCCAGTGCTAGTGTCTAGCTCACTGATTTTCCTTGCTTGGTGCCTGACGTCCCAAAAAACTGACAGTGAGCTATCAATCAAGATAAAGAGGCTGGTGCTGGGCAGGGAAGCAACCTTGGAAGGCTGAGGCTTGGTTAGTGCTCCGTTACACCCAGAGCACTCAGAAATGCAGCAACAGATAAAAGATATAGAGGTGTCTATGGATTTAGCTTTCCAAATCCTGCATGGTCATGAATGGGAATTGGAGGGAGGGGTATATCTGATGGATACCCTTAAATTGTTAATTGGCAATTGCAGTTCACATAGTTGCATATTACTTAATCATTAGAGCTACAAAAATTTGCACTTCAAGCACCAGTAAAACAGAGGCCAAAAAAGATTCCTTAGAGGCATCTGGTCACTATTAGTGATGATCGAGCGTGTTCTATCAACCCCTTCGGCGAGCACGCTCAGGTGCTCGCCGAGTATTTTGGCATGCTCGGCATTTCTTTTAAGGTCGCCGTGCCTGCAAGTGTCACGGCTGTTAGCGTGCTCGCTGAATGGGTTCATAGAACACGCTCAATCATCACTAGTCACTATACATTAGTATACAATAAAAAAACACATATCACATAGTGAATAACACAGACACTATTCAATACAGCAGGGTTGAGGTGTACTTTGTGGGACAAAATTACAGCATTTTTGAAAGACGCCATTCACTTTACTGTGCAACATATAGAAAAAAAAGGGCAATGAATTCCAAATAAAGTGAAATGGTGCAGAAGAAAACGAAAACATTTTACTGCTTTTAAAAAATTCTAAACTTTGCAAACAAATTGTTTGGCTTGTGTTTCAATTTTCTAAGACCGTTTTTAATACCATTTTGGGGTACAACTTTTTGATTGCTCCATCAAATGTATAGTCGTAAGTTACTTACCGGTAACGGGATTTTTCAGAGACAGCACCACGAGATAGGGGATCCGCCCACCAAGGAGAGGAAACCTACAGGCTTAAAAGGGCGCCACCTCTCTCCCGCCTCAGTTGGGATTACAGAGCATTGAGAGGACTGCCAGGTTAATAAACACAGCAAACAATCACAAAATTGCCATACCAGACGACACCTATTGAGTGTGATATTATAATTAATAAAAGGGGAGTGTTCCCACAAACGTGAAAGGAGGAAATATAAGGGTGCTGTCATGGTCTCCGAAAAATTCCATTACCGGTATGTAATTTAAGATTTTATCGGTCGACCATGACAGCACCACGAGAGAATTACAGAGATGAAGTAATCTATTGAAGGACCACAGCCTGGAACACTCTTCTCTCAAAGGTGAGGTCAGCCGATACACCCATATCTAACCTATCGTGTCTATGGAATGTAGAGGGACAGGACCAGGTAGCAGCCTTACATATGTCTTCTATCGAGACACCTGTCTTCTCAGCCCAGGAGGGGTGGGGTGGGATGAGCCTTCAGCCCTTCTGGCACTTCCTCGCCGCTAGATGTACAGACCAAAAGTTTGGACACATCTTCTCATTTAAAGATTCTTCTGTATTTTCATGACTATGAAAATTGTACATTCACACTGAAGACATCAAAACTATGAATTAACACATGTGGAATTATATACTTAACAAAAAAGTGTGAAACAACTGAAAATATGTCTTATATTCTAGGTTCTTCAAAGTAGCCACCTTTTGCTTTGATGACTGCTTTGCACACTCTTAGCATTCTCTTGATGAGCTTCAAGAGGTAGTCACCGGAAATTGTTTTCACTTCACAGGTATGCCTTGTCAGGTTTAATAAGTGGGATTTCTTGCCTTATAAATGGGGTTGGGACCATCAGTTGTGTTGTGCAGAAGTCTGGTGGATACACAGCTGATAGTCCTACTGAACAGACTGTTAGAATTTGTATTATGGCAAGAAAAAAGCAGCTAAGTAAAGAAAAACGAGTGGCCATCATTACTTTAAGAAATGAAGGTCAGTCAGTCCGAAAAATTGGGAAAACTTTGAAAGTGTCCCCAAGTGCAGTTGCAAAAACCATCAAGCGCTACAAAGAAACTGGCTCACATGAGTACCGCCCCAGGAAAGGAAGACCAAGAGTCACCTCTGCTTCTGAGGATAAGTTTATCCGAGTCACCAGCTTCAGAAATCGCAGTTTAACAGCAGCTCAGATTAGAGACCAGTTCAATGCCACACAGAGTTCTAGCAGCAGACACATCTCTTCAACAACTGTTAAGAGGAGACTTTGTGCAGCAGGCCTTCATGGTAAAATAGCTGCTAGGAAACCACTGCTAAGGAAGGGCAACAAGCAGAAGAGACTTGTTTGGGCTAAAGAACACAAGGAATGGACATTAGACCAGTGGAAATCTGTGCTTTGGTCTGATGAGTCCAAATTTGAGATCTTTGGTTCCAACCACCGTGTCTTTGTGCGACGCAGAAAAGGTGAACGGATGGACTCTACATGCATGGTTCCCACCGTGAAGCATGGAGGAGGAGGTGTGATGGTGTGGGGGTGCTTTGCTGGTGACACGGTTGGGGATTTATTCAAAATTGAAGGCATACTGAACCAGCATGGCTACCACAGCATCTTGCAGCGGCATGCTATTCCATCTGGTTTGCGTTTAGTTGGACCATCATTTATTTTTCAACAGGACAATGACCCCAAACACACCTCCAGGCTGTGTAAGGGCTATTTGACCAAGAAGGTGAGTGATGGGGTGCTACGCCAGATAACCTGGCCTTCACAGTCACCAGACCTGAACCCAGTTGTTTCACACTTTTTTGTTAAATATATAATTCCACATGTGTTAATTCATAGTTTTGATGCCTTCAGTGTGATTGTACAATTTCCATAGTCAAGAAAATACAGAAAAATCTTTAAATGCGAAGGTGTGTCCAAACTTTTGGTCTATACTGTATATGATAGAGAAATGGCCTCCTAATTCCATCTAGCTATGGTGGACTTCGTGACCTTAGACCGTTCCTAGCCCCTTGGTAGGATATAAACAACGAGTTATCTTTCCTAAAGCTTTTGGTAACTGAATGGTACCTAACCACACATCTCCTCACTTCTAACGTATGTAACTCCACCTCTTTCTGGTTACTAGGATGTGGACAAAAGGAGGGTAGGAGGACTTCCTGAAGTCTGTGGAAACGAGTAGCTACCTTAGGGAGAGAGAGTGATTTTTAGACCAGATCCT
This sequence comes from Phyllobates terribilis, assembly GCF_046119375.1. Taxonomy (NCBI): domain Eukaryota; kingdom Metazoa; phylum Chordata; class Amphibia; order Anura; family Dendrobatidae; genus Phyllobates; species Phyllobates terribilis. Next base: position 117,205 of record NW_027364282.1, read on the forward strand.
GCCTATCATCCAGAATTTGAGTAAACGGCGAGGCCATAGACAGGGTCTGGATGTCACTAATGCTCCTGGCCGAGGTTAAAGATATTAAAGCGGTCTTAAGAGAGAGGGATTTAAGGGTTGCTGACTATTAGCTCAAACGGCGAGCTAGTCAAGGCCTTTAGAACCAAATTTAAATCCCAGGGAACCAAGCTGCTTTTAATAATGAGTCTAGATCTAAAAGCTGCCTTAATGAACCGAGAAACCCAGTAGCTACAAGCTACATCACAGCTATATAGGGCACCCAAGGCAGAAATCTGTACTTTAAGGGTGCTGGTGGATAACCCTAGTTCAAGACCTTTTTGTAAAAACTCCAAAGATTTGTCCTATTGGCACCCCTTCCCCATCAACCCCAGAACCAGAGAAAGACAAAAACTTTCTCCAACTTGTGGCATAAATCTGGGTTGTAACAGGTTTTCTGCTGTGCAGGATGGTTACTAGACCTTTGGAAAAACCTTTCTGATTTGGCAGTGTCCTTTCAAGTTCCACACCGTCAAGTGGAGGCCAGTTGCTTGAGGATGGAATATCGGACCCCGGAGAAGGAGATATGGAATCTCTGGAAGAACCCAAGGATCAGAGATGGACATGTTCCTCAGGCATGAGAACCAGGGCCTCCTGGGCCAAAATGGTGCGATCAGCAGAACCCTGGCCTTCTCCTCCCTGATCTTTCTTATTACCATGAGAAGAACAGCCAACCAGGGGGGGAGGAGTCATACGCCAGGCTGAAATACCAACGTATCAGGAAAGCGTCCACAGCTAGAGGATTTAGGGAACACAAGATCTTTGTCTTCCGATTTAGTTTTGTGGCAAACGGATCTACCTGACCGGAGGCCCCCCCATCTTCCCATTCCCCTTGCATCAGAGGATAGCAGCTTAGGAAATCTGCTCTCATGTTTTCTTTTTCCATTATATGGAGGGCCATCAGGGAAAGGAGGTGACTTTCTGTAATCTGGAAGAGATGATCTGTCACTCTCATCAGCGATCTTGACCATGTATCCCCCTGGTGGTTCACATATGCTACCGCAACTAGATTATCCAAGAGGATCTTTACATTCTGGCCCTGAAGGAAAGGTAAGAAATTATTCACCGCCTTGTCTACCGCCAGAAGTTCTTTTGAATTGGAGGAGAGACCCTTTTCAATATCTGACCAGGTCCCCTGGGCTACCATATCTCCCAGATGGGCTCCCCACCCTCTCGGACTCGCATCTGTGGTAATTGTTCTAGTGACCCTAAGTACCCAGGGAACCCCTCGAGATAGGTTAGGCTCATCCTGCCACCACTATAAAGATTTTACTGACCGGGGTGATAAGGACATCTTCCAAGTGCCCCTTAAGAGAAACTTCATTATGTAGCACATCCCACTGTAGAACTGTGGCGCCCCTGAAGGTTCGACCGCCACAGGGATGCTGCACTTCTGTAATGGAGTGTAGTGTTCCTCCTCCGAGGTAAGAACAGCGTGATGGTCGGGACCCAACCTTTGCATCCAACACCACATTTCTCCACCAGGGGGGCTAGTATGCACCAGGTGCTGCCCTCCTGGTTACAGGGAGACTGGGGAACCAAGAGTGAGGGGAACCAGTTAGTGGGTGAGGGTTGAGGACTTACAATTTAGTGACACTTTAAATTTCATATTTAATAAAAAGCCATCTTTGGTTTTGGTCTTTGTGCAGTTAATTACTGTGAGGTATTGTGATCTCCCACCCTGAACGTGGATCCTGTGTGGACCTGCAGTGGATGGAGACACAGCCCTCATACCCCAGCCTTGGGACGGGGGGCAGGTTGCAGACGAGGAATGTCTCAACCCGGTCAAGGACCACGACCAAGAAGGCCCGGAGCTTAAGAGTGTAGCTCCACAGCTAATGGATCCCGGGGAGGATGCAGACGGAGCAGTGTACGCCACCTGTCCTCACCATCTGATATATTCAGAGGGAGTCCGGCTGCAAGAGGGGTACCGGCCCCGACACCCGACCTTGCTTCTCCATGTCCTGGTTGGTAAAGCCTGGTAGGCCCAGAGGATCCCATCGGGTATCGGAAGGAGCGGAGCTGCCACCCGTGCCCTTGTTCTGAGAGGAGTTCAGAGGGAGACCCGGCCTATCTACACACACAGACAGGAGAGGATACGGTCTGTAGTTCAGGAACACTCTGGTGCGGGGTCCCGATTGAATGCTGGACTTGCTCGGAGGTTGTCGGACCCCCATCCCTGGTGACTGCAGGACTCCTTGGGGATCAGGGAGTCGCCTTCCTTCTGCCATCTCTAATGTGAGTAAAGCCTTGGAAGTTCACCCCTATGGCCTCCGGACTGTTTATTCTGCGCTACACCGCGCGACGTGGCATCCGTTCTTCCTCCACTACTACCCCCTCCATCCTTCCTGTCCCTCTGCCCTGAGGCCTTGCTCCGCCTGTGGGGAGTAGTAATAACTCTGGCCGCCGTAACACTATGCCTCAGCGAACTGCAGCGGCGCTGGTGGCCTTCACCAGGTGCCACAGGTGGCGTAGTCGTAAATCAGCCACTCAACCCGGATAAGCCCACACCATCTCTTTTAATGTGACGGCCCTGAGCACGGGTCGGGTCCGGGCCACGGCTGCACCCCATCTCTCCATCACAGGACCCGACTCCGAGTCCCCCATCTCCCAGGGTAAAGAAAAGGGCTTTTTCGAGTAAGAGACGTCACGCTATCACTTGTAGGGGGTTTCTGCTGTTTTCGCATGTCAGGGGCTCTCCAAATGTGATATGGCATCCACTTTTTTCATATGGCATTTTGTTTTCATAATGGCATTACGGCATTCATTTTAATATGGTGATATGGCATTCAGTCTTTTTTGCGTTCAAAAAGTCGAAACGGTGCTCCTTCCCTTCCGAGCCCTGTCATGTGCCCAAACAATAGTTTTCCCCCACATATGGGGTATCAACATGCTCAGTAGAAATTACACAACAAATTTTGTGGTTCATTTTATCTTGTTACCCTTGTGAAAATAAAAAAATTGGGGCTATAGTAAAATTTTTGTGAAAAAAAGTAAAATGTTCATTTTTCTTTCCACATTGCTTTAGTTCCTTTTGGGTATTTTCTGTCATAAAGGCCCCTCAAAGTCACTTCAAATGTGATGTGGTCCCTAAAAAAATGGTTTTGTAAATTTTGTTGGAAAAATTAGAAATCGCTGGTCAACTTTTAAACCTTCTAACTTCCTAACAAAAAAAATGTTTTAAAAATTGTGCTGATGTAAAGTAAACATATGAGAAATGTTATTTATTAACTATTTTGTGTGACATAACTCTCTGGAATTAAAAGTTTGAAAATTGCAAAATTATCAAAATTTTCACCAAATTGTCGTATCAAAATTGGTTACCACTATCATGAAGTACAATATGTCACTAAACACAATCTCAGAATCAGTGGGATCCATTGTAAAATAAGAAGAAAATAATAAAATCCTTATACTCACATGTCCTATGTGTCCGTAGCTGTAATTCTCTGACCGCTGACGCTGAGGAGCCGAGGAGAATGAGCCGCTCCGGCGAGCGGGCCCCAAAGCTGAGCTCAGGAGCGGTGTCCTGTCACTCAGTGAGCGCAGCTCCGGGGCCACTATCCGGGGAACACTTAGGACCATAGGCAGATTATAATGAGGGCAATCTGGGCTACCGCCTGGGGCCCCGGGGCTCCGGGGAGCCCCGGGGGGTCCATGGCCAAGCTTAAAGGATCCCTCACTTTACACACTTAACATCTTTTATCCATTGTTAAAAAGCGTCATAGATTTCAAGCTTTTTTCATAGTGTTTTTCACCCTTGAATTTGTTCCAGAAAATGAAGTATTGCTCCTGGAAAATTAATGTAATTACACATGTGTTGGTATAGATATGTTTATTTCATTTGTATGTAATGGAACAACACAAAAAAACAAACAAAAAAGGCAAATTGGACATAATTTCACACAAAACTCCCAAAATGGGCCAAACCAAAATGTTGACACTTTTTCAAAGTTGTAGGTAAACAACTTTGTTTCAAGCATATGATGCTCATTCAAACTCACCTGTGGCAAGTAACAGGTTTGAGCAATATGAAATCATACCTGAAACCAGATAAAAAGGTGAGAAATTTACATATTCTTTGCATTGTATGACTGTGTGTGCCAAACTAAGCATGGAGAACACAAAGAGGAGAAGAGAACTGTCTGAGGAGTTGAGAACCAAAATTGTTGAAAAATATCAACAATCTCAAGGTTACAAATTAATCTCCAGAGATCTTGATGTTCCTTTGTCCATGGTGCGCAACATTATCAAGAAGTTTACAACCCATGGCACTGTAGCTAATCTCTCTGGATGTGGACAGCCGAGAAAAATTGATGAAAGGTTGCAACGCAGGATAGTCCAAATGGTGGATAAGCAACCCCAATCAAGTTCCAAAGATATTCAAGCTGTCCTGCATGCTCAGGGTGCATCAGTGTCAGCGTGAACTATATGTAGTCTTTTGAATGAAATGAATCACCATGGCAGGAGACCCAGGAGGACCCCACTGCTGACATAGATACATAAAAAAGCTAGACTACAATTTACCAATATGTGCGTGAGTAAGCCTAAATCCTTTTGGGAAATCATCTTGTGGACAGATGAAACCAAGATAGAGCTTTTTGGTGAAGCACATCATTCTACTGTTTACCAAAAATGGAATGAGGACTGCAAAGAAAAGAACACAGTACCTACAGTCATATATGGTGGAGGTTCAAAGATGTTTTGGGGTTGTTTTGTTGCCTCTGGCACTCATTGCTTTGACTGCGTGCAAAGCATCATGAAATCTGAAGATTACCAAAGGATTTTGGGTCACAATGTAGTGTCTATTGTCAGAAAGTTGGGTTTGCGTCCTAGGTCATGGGACTTCGAGCAGGACAATTACCCCAAACATATTTCAAGAAGCACCAAGAAATGGATGGGAACAAAGTGCTGGAGAGTTCTGAAGTGGCAGCAATGAGTCCGGATCTAAATCCTTTTGAACACCTGTGGATTTAGATCCGGACTCATTGCTTAGTCCGGATCTAAATTGCTCTTAAAATTGCTCTTGGGAGGAGACACACTTCACATATGGGAGACCTGGGACAGTTTGCAAAAGAAGAGTGGTCTACATACTTTTATATATATATATATATATATATATATATATACATATATATATATATATATATATATATATATGTATAATACTTGACACCTAATGGGAGCCAAAGGCCAAAGAAGGGGGCATTGTCCTAAGTAGGGGCGACAGAGGGAGACATTATTTTAATTGGGGTCCAAGGAGGGGGACATTATTTTAAATGGGGGCCCCAAGAGGGGACATTATTGTAAATTTTGTCTAAAAAGGGGGGCATCATACCATGGGAGCAAAAGGGGAACATTATGATAAATGGTGGCCAAAGAAGGGGACTTTATTCTAAATGAGGACCAAAAAGAGAGACATTGTACTACAGGGGGCCAAAGAGAGTTATATATAATAATATTTTTTATTTAATTTCTATATTTAGTAGAGACATGTACAAACTGAATAAGACAATACAGATTATCACATAATTCATGACATACTAAGAGGAGTGAAGGCCCTGCTAACAAGCTTACAGTCTATGAAGATATAGGAGTGACACAAAAGATAAAAAGGTGCTTGTCATGTATGGTCCGGCCATGATTATTATAAACAGGGGAATTCAAATACCATTACATGAACCAGTCATCAGCCAGAATCTGTATAAGTACAGATACAAGGAGCTGTAGAGTGCATGGAGGCTGTGGATACAGATGAGTGAAGGGACCAGATTCTGGAGAAAATTAAGGAAGGGAGAACAGGGCATAGTTAGATTAACCATATTCTGTGGGATAGTGCATTCCAGAGAACTGCTGCAGCACAAGAGATGTCCTGAAGATGGGGGTGGAAGGTTTTGATTACAGAGGATGCTAGTCTTAGGTAGATAGTTGATTTTACATTTCTGGATTCTGTAGATTTGTGATTTGTATTAAACAAAAAAAAAAAACAACAACAATCTGAGGTGTCAGTATTCTTTAATGAGGACATAGCCCTCATGGTTTGTAATTCCAGTGTGTGATGATTAAATAAATGTTGTGATTAAGGTGCAGTTACTGCAGTATATCACAGATCAATTAATCCACAGTCACACTAGCTATGTATACGGATGTCCCCCAGGCCGATACCCCAGCAGTTGTTTCGGGATGCCTTGGCTTCTGCTGCTTTAGAAGATGCAGGTCATCCTTGTGACGCGCCCCTGGGCCTGTGCTGAGTGGCGTTGCGCACGCGGGGGCCTACCCGGAGCCGGGTCCGATAGGGGTAGTAGTCTCGTGGCGGTGACCCGGTCCGTGCCCAGGGAGTCAAACTAAGTGGCGGTGCTTGGCATAAGATGTTATATTGTTCGACTACGCCACCCGTTGAATGCGGTCATGAGACCGCCGCTGCAGGGCAGACCGCTGAGGCCGGTGATACGTTTGTGCAGCGGGGATGGTATAACCCCCAACGGGAGGGGTATGGCCTCAGGGCAGCGGACGTGGATGATGAAACACTCAGAGACGGTGCGGTGTAGTTCAGGGTCTTTACTGGTGGCAAAGGTAGACCCACCCGGAGTACTGGCTAGCGATCGGGGCCTGGTCAGTCCGTGAGCAGATGGAATCCCCCCTGGCCAGGTGGAGTTGTAGGCCTCCCCAACTAATCGTACTCTTCTGGCTACCTTGCTAGAGGCTGATAAAAGTAGCCCACGTCCCTGAGTGTACCGTGTGGTGCTCACCCGTATGGCCGGTGACTCGGGGCCTTCTGGTAGCTTCCGCTCCACGACGGCGGTGCTGGTCCCTTGCGTGTGACCGTGCCTTCGGGTTTCTGGGCCAGAGGACCTGAAATCCCCTGCCGGGCGGTTTCTGCTGCTGGGTAAGGATTAGTCCCCACAGCCTCGGACTCCGGGTCCGGTAAGAACTCTTCAATCAGGGCGAGCTCTACAGCTTCCAGCCCCTGACTCCTTTTAGCAGTGCTCCCACTGAGCTCCTGATCTTTCTTTCCTTGCTTTTGCTACACTCCAGACCAGACTGTGTCTCTGTCTGGGACTCCTCTTCTTCTCTTTCTCCCTAACCCTGCCTCAGCCCCAGTCTTATATAGGGGAACTTCTTCCCCTCCCAGGACTGGGCAGGAGGTGTGGCATGCATAGGATTCCTGGCCAGGAGACCTCCCACCTGCTCTCAGACGTAATATTGCTATTACTGTGGAAACCAGACCCCTGGGGTGCCACATTCCCCCCTAGTGAAATTTAGTACTCCGGGACTAAACATATTTTTGTAAACATAACAAGTTATAAACAGAAACAGTACAATAAAGAAAAACACATTAGGATGGTCACGGCGTGTCCGCAACCGGGTGCAGTTTTTGAAGAAAACAAGGGTGTCCATTCCACCAAAGAACAGGGAGCCGTAACCAGGTAGGGGTCTGTCCTGCCCCGAGTCTTTAACAGTCTTTAGTCCGTTCCTGGGTTACGCTCCAAACATATGTACAAAGGATTCCGGATAATCCCTAAACGACACCTAAAAAATAACTAAAAATACACAATTATTTACAGGCAACAATAAACAGGTAAATACAAATAAAGCAGTCTAAACACTTAGATCCTCCAACGTACGGGCAACTGGCCTCTAGTGGCTCTAGTGGACCTACGGAGCTGACTGACTGGTCCTGAGCTACGGGGTGTAGGAGCTGTCAAAGATAAACTGGGCAGCTGTCTACGGGCTCTTTGGCTCACTAGGGGTACGGCAGGCTCACTATAAGCAGAGGGTTGATCCTCCTGGTCTGCTTGTGTGGGGTCTTCTGCCTCCTGGACCGGCTGCTCTTCCAGCTCTACCTGTTTCTCCGTAGGTACTTGAGATGCTGGTTGGAGGAAGGTGAGGACGGGTACCACAACAGCGCCATTGACTTGAGTCCAAGACCGAGGGAAGTCTCCGAGCACAGTACTGACCATATCTTCCCTTTCCTCTGCGGGTCGAGGGTCTTCCTGTTCTTCTTCAGGGCTCCGTAGCTGTTCGGGACACTTCTTCAGGTGATCTCGGGATACAATGGCTGTGGTTTCTCCTCCATCCTTACTGATTGTGCAGACTTTCGGGTTCTCATGGCTTGAGGGCAGTACGGTGTACGGGTCCTTCTCCCACTGGTCGTCCAACTTGTGGAGCCGTCTCTTCCTCTTCAAGACCTGCTCTCCAGGTACCAGTGGAACAGCGGGAGCATACTGGTTGTAAGTCTTCTCCTGTCTTTCTCTAGCTTGACAGAGACTTCGCTCCACGCTCTCCTGTACTTTCCGGTACTGCTGCTGCCTCTCTGTGTCCCAGTCTGCTTCTGGTGAAGTGTCCTCGGGTGTCAGAACTCCCATATCCAGGTCAACAGGCAGCTTACCAGGTCTTGCTCTCATTAGGTAAGCCGGGGTACAGTTGGTAGAACCTACAGGGATGTGGTTGTATAGGTCCACCAGATCAGGCAGTTTCTCAGGCCACAGACTGCGTTCTTCCAGGGGCAATGTTTTCAAAAGGTCTATCACCACCTGGTTCATTTTCTCGCAGAGTCCATTGGTTTGTGGATGATAGGGTGTTGTTCTTATCTTCCGGCAGCCATACAGAGTGCAGAACTCCTGGAAGACCTCCGCTTCAAAGGCAGGTCCCTAGTCCGTCAGCACCTGCTCTGGGTATCCGTGTGGACGGCAGAAGTGCTGCTGGAAGGCTCTAGCTGCTGTTTGAGCCGTTAAGTCCTTGACGGGGACGACAACCAAGAACCGGGAGTAGTGATCCACGATGGTTAACGCATAGACGTAGCCACTTCTGCTGGGGGGCAGTTTTACATGATCCAAGGCTACCAGTTCCAACGGCTGCTTGGTGACGATGGACTGCAGGGGAGTCTTCTGGCTAGCACGGTCCTTCCTTCTTAGGTTGCATGGGCCACAGTCTCTGCACCACCTCTCGATGGTTCCTCTCATGCCTACCCAATGGAACCGCCCGCGCAGCAGGAACTCCAGCTTCTTCCATCCGAAGTGCCCAGCTCCTTTGTGGTATGCCTCCAGTACCATAGCCGCGTCTCTTCTTGGCACCACTACTTGCCAGATCAGTTCATGCGTCCGGGAGTTAACCATTCTGCGGCACAACTTCCCCTTGTAAAGGAACAGTCGACTCTTCTCAACCCACAGTTGCTTGGCCTCCTCCGGAGCGTCTGGGTCAAGGCGGGCATCTGGCTGAGTCAGCATCTCCTTCACCAGTCGGACGGCGGGGTCACTGTCTTGCGTTTCCGCCCAGCTGTAATGAGGTAAGGGGTTGAACGTAGCAGATTGCTTACCCCTTACACGGTGGGAATACTGGATAGTCCCATGACGGTGGAACGCGGGGAGTTCAACTTCTTCCAGTTCCTCTGGATCTTCCCCTACGTCCGGTAGGTTTGGCATTCTGGACAAGGCATCCGCGTTGGTATTGGAGCGTCCTGCCCGGTATTTGATCGTAAATTCATAGTTGGACAGACGGGCCATCCATCTCTGCTCTAGGGCACCGAGTCTTGCAGTGTCCAGATGTGTCAACGGGTTGTTATCCGTGTACACGGTGAACCGGGAAGAGGCAAGGTAGTGCCTAAAGCGTTCGGTGACTGCCCACACCACTGCCAGGAACTCTAGCTTGAATGAGCTGTAATTCTCAGGGTTTCTTTCGGTGGGTCGCAGTTTTCGGCTGGCGTAAGCAATTACCCGTTCTTTCCCCTGCTGTATCTGGGACAGTACGGCTCCTAGCCCGATGTTACTTGCGTCGGTGTAGAGGATAAAGGGCTGGCTGTAATCCGGGTACGCCAGGATTTCATCCCCCGTGAGGGCCATCTTCAGCTGGCGGAAGGACTCTTCTTCCAGCTTCTCCCATCTGAAGGGCGGCTTCTGGTTCTTGGCCTTCCTGGACTGGCCTATCAGGAGGTCCTGCATAGGAGCTGCCTTTTTGGTGAAACCGGGAATGAATCTTCGGTAGTAGCCTACCAACCCGAGGAACTGCCGCACTTCCTTTACGCTGGAGGGTCTGGGCCATTCCTTAATCGCGGTGATCTTATCAGGGTCGGGAGCCACTCCGTCAGCACTCACCACGTGTCCCAGGTACTGCACCTTTGGTTTCAGGAGGTGACACTTGGAGGGTTTCACCTTTAGGCCGTAGTTTGCCAGGGCTTCGAACACTTCTGCCAGGTGTTTCAGGTGGTCCTCGTAGGTCTTGGAGTAGACGATGACATCGTCCAGGTATAACAGGACCGTCTCGAAGTTTCGGTGTCCCAGACAGCATTCCATCAATCGTTGGAAGGTTCCTGGTGCGTTGCAGAGTCCGAACGGCATGCAGGTAAACTCGCTAAGTCCCATCGGGGTGGTGAATGCGGCCTTCTCCCGGTCCGCCTCTGCTACAGGAACCTGCCAGTACCCGCTAGTGAGATCCAAAGTGGAGAAGAAGTTAGCAGATTTTAAAGCAGCCAAAGACTCCTCTATCCTTGGTAAGGGGTATGCATCTTTGTGTGTGATACGGTTGATTTTCCGGTAATCTACACACATTCTCATGGTGTTGTCCTTCTTTTTAACCAAGACTAGTGGAGCTGCCCAGGGGCTACAGCTATCCCTGATTACTCCAGCCTCCTTCATGTCTCTAAGCATCCCCTTGGCGTGTTGGTAGTGTGCAGGGGGTACGGGTCGGTATCTCTCCTTTATGGGAGGATGGTCTCCCGTGGGGATGTGGTGTTCTACCCCCTTTACTTGCCCAAAGTCTAACGGGTGTTTACTAAACACTCTCTCGTACTCTTGAACCACCCGATAGACTCCCTGTTTCTGGTGTGAGGGAGTGGAGTCAGTTCCCAAATGTAGTTGCTGACACCAGTCCTCCATTGGTTTCTTAGAGCCGTTACCTTCCTCTAGGTGAGATGGAGGCAAGGGTTCCACTGACTGTACAGAATTTTGGTCGATGGTATATAATTTGGCTAGCGTGGCATACCAGGGCAGGTATACTTCCCTCTTCCCGATATTTATTATGCGAACGGGCACCCTCCTATGGCGTACATCAACCACCCCCCGTGCCGTCAAAATGGTGGGCCTACTGTCTGAGTAGACTGGTTCTACCATTGCCTGGTAATCTCTACCTCTCAGACCAATAGCTGCCCGGCACCAAATCATCATTTCACTTTTCGGGGGCATGGCAATAGGGAAAGGGTCACACATTCTCACGCTTCCTATCTCACCACCGGAGAGTTCCACTTGTTGCCGCCGCATCAGTGCCCGGATCTCTTTTTGGAGCACTCGCTGCTGGCCGGAGCTGGCGTTCTTGGCAACCTGCTGTAAAATGAAAATCACCTCTGCAAGACAATTTTCAATCACATTAGTTCCTAGAGTTATCTTTGGGTGACTCTCGCGCTTGTCAATGTCTACAATGATCAGTCCCTGTGCTGCCAGTTCGACTCTACCGATTTTAATGGTCATCTCTTTAAATCCGATCTGTGGCACGGGCTGACCATTGCTGGCGATGATACTCAAGTCGTCGTCAGGGTAGCGGGTTATATCCGAGTCATTCCAGTACTGCTTGAAGAGCACGTACGGGATGGTGGTGACCTGTGACCCGGTGTCAAGTAGGGCACTCATAGGAATGCCATCCAGCACCACAGGCAAGACTGGACGTCCTCCCACGTATTTGTCACGCCAGTTCGATGGGCCTGGTGATCTTATTCCTGGGGGTTGGCCCTCTACCCCAGGTTGTGCCAGTTTAAAGGACAGTACCTTGCCATATGTCCGGGTTGATTGCAGCGGCGGCAGATGGGTTGTCCGTCCTCGTTGTATCGGTCGCTGGGTCTTCCTCTGGCCGGTGGGGTCCTACTTGGTCGACGCCACGGGATGTCCTCCGGTCCGGATGCCAGCTGGATCTTCCCTGGAGCAGAAACCTGTAAAGACTGCACAGTTCGGGTTAGCGCAGCAACGCTTTTAGCTAGCTCTTGGACCTGATGGTACAGGTCTGGAGCCGGGTCATTGTTCAAAGCCTGCGCGTCAGCTCCCACAGGCCCTGCCGACAAGGGCGCCGCCTCCTGGTGGTAAGCGGTAGTAGGGTGCCTGTGGGTCACCACGCCACCCGGTGCCGGTTCTCGGAGCACCCGGATGGCTCTGTCCTTGAACTGTGCAAAGTCCAGATGAGGATCCTGTAAGGCCATTGCCCGCAACTGGGTTCGGTGGGCATTGCAATATAGTCCCTCTATAAATTGTTCGGTCAACAGCCTGTCCTCGTTTCCCACGCCGTCAGGGTCGGTCTGCTTAATGGCTCTCAGGGCCTCTTGTAGGTTTAGTGCATAGTCCCTTATATTCTCATGTGCTCGCTGTTTGCACCCGTAGAATCTAAGCTTAATCTCGGCTGAGGTGCGGGTATCAAAGGTGTCCTTCAGCCGGGTTAATATCCCTGCGACAGTCCTCCTCCCAGGTGGCCAGGACTTTACCTCCCTTTGGGCTGCCCCGGTTAGTTGGGCCACCAGGATGCTCACTTTTTGCTCTTCTGTGAGGGGGTACACCTGGAAGAGGCTATCCAGCTTTTCTCTAAAGTCATTCAGGGTATGTGACTCCCCTGAGTACTGGGGTAGCCAGGCTGCCCCCGGGATATAGGGCATGGTGAAAGGCATGACCGCAGCAGCGGCGGCGCTGGCGGTGGCTGTGAAGCTCTCCTCCGTATCCGACATCCTCCTCCCCCCTAGTGGACCGTGGCCTACCTTGCGATGATCCTCTTCCGTAGGCCGCGGCTCCGCAGTGCATCGTCAGGGTCAAGGACCTTCCGTCGCGCTCCGGTGACGTCGGCGTCTGCTGGGCTCCTTCCAGGACCTTACGCAACGTCCGGACGTGAGGCGGGGCTTCAGTTCTCGCGCGCTTTCAGAGTCCACGCCCCTCTTCTTCCCGCGCGGCGTGTTCAAGATGGCGTCCAACGGCGGGAAAACTCCACGGATGGCGGGAAGAAGGCAGAAGATGGCGTCGGATGGCGGGAATCTTCACCACAGGTAAGTTTAAAAGTCTCTTTTTCAGGCACGCAGTACCCGGTGGTTGCGGGCACGGAATCCTGCCGACTACGCCAAAAGTTGACGCGCCCCTGGGCCTGTGCTGAGTGGCGTTGCGCACGCGGGGGCCTACCTGGAGCCGGGTCCGATAGGGGTAGTAGTCTCGTGGCGGTGACCCGGTCCGTGCCCAGGGAGTCAAACTAAGTGGCGGTGCTTGGCATAAGATGTTATATTGTTCGACTACGCCACCCGTTGAATGCGGTCATGAGACCGCCGCTGCAGGGCAGACCGCTGAGGCCGGTGATACGGTTGTGCAGCGGGGATGGTATAACCCCCAATGGGAGGGGTATGGCCTCAGGGCAGCGGACGTGGATGATGAAACACTCAGAGATGGTGCGGTGTAGTTCAGGGTCTTTACTGGTGGCAAAGGTAGACCCACCCGGAGTACTGGCTAGCGATCGGGGCCTGGTCAGTCCGTGAGCAGATGGAATCCCCCCTGGCCAGGTGGAGTTGTAGGCCTCCCCAACTAATCGTACTCTTCTGGCTACCTTGCTAGAGGCTGATAAAAGTAGCCCACGTCCCTGAGTGTACAGTGTGGTGCTCACCCGTATGGCCGGTGACTCGGGGCCTTCTGGTAGCTTCTGCTCCACGACGGCGGTGCTGGTCCCTTGCGTGTGACCGTGCCTTCGGGTTTCTGGGCCAGAGGACCTGAAATCCCCTGCCGGGCGGTTTCTGCTGCTGGGTAAGGATTAGTCCCCACAGCCTCGGACTCCGGGTCCGGTAAGAACTCTTCAATCAGGGCGAGCTCTACAGCTTCCAGCCCCTGACTCCTTTTAGCACTGCTCCCACTGAGCTCCTGATCTTTCTTTCCTTGCTTTTGCTACACTCCAGACCAGACTGTGTCTCTGTCTGGGACTCCTCTTCTTCTCTTTCTCCCTAACCCTGCCTCAGCCCCAGTCTTATATAGGGGAACTTCTTCCCCTCCCAGGACTGGGCAGGAGGTGTGGCATGCATAGGATTCCTGGCCAGGAGACCTCTCACCTGCTCTCAGACCTAATATTGCTATTACTGTGGAAACCAGACCCCTGGGGTGCCACACTTGTACATTTATCTGTATAGAAATAAATGGTTCGAGGCATAGAGATAAACAGAATGTAAATAAAGACAATACAGCTGTCCTTACCTGCAGTTGAAAGGTTGTATTGTCTTTATTTACATTCTGTTTATCTCTATGCCTGATGATTCCATCTGTTTATTTCTATGCTTGGTGATACCATCTGTATTTTGTGGGCCATGATTGACTTTGCCCTATATTGACACTTGTCTACCACTTGTGGGCTTTATGGCTTCTCTCTATATGACCTATTGACATATTTATAGATATATACTTTCATGGCATTTTGACTACATTTATCTATGCTGGATACTTTAAGGTATGTACTTGTTATCCACTAATGCTTACTAGATGAATGAATTTTGGATACTGATCCTTTTACTTATTTATTTATTTAATTCTTCATGTATTTATCACTGGGTTCATTGATATGATCTCCTTTTGTAAGTCTTGTTAAACAGAATAAATGATTGACTACCCTTGTTACTAGCACTGCAGGCACCTTCATTGGTTCACTTCCCCTTTATGTGTGTTTTATAAATTTGTTTTAAATAATTCAATAAAAGTTCCAAATCTTTTTATCAAACTTGTGCATCTATACTTCTTTGACCTGATTGAGTGTTTGTTGAATAGAAGTATTGTACCAAATAGGCTTTTTACTTTTTGGACTAATAGAATGGAAGTATTAGTAGGATATTTTGCAATTATTGGGCTTTTGTTTTGCAGTATATGACAACGCCCCCCTGAGGAAGCGATAGGTGAAACACGCATCAAGTTGTGGGTGGCTGCCCGATCTCCATCATTTCCACTTGATCACATTTGATTGATCTTTCTCATTGTGTACCTAGTGGGCACTTATGATTTTGGTTACTTAGTCCCACTTTGGTTTATGCCCACTATGGATAAAATGCACATTACTTCTGTTATACTATAACTGGGCTGCAATCCTCCTCCTCCTCCTAATCTTTGTGCAGTATCACTTCTAATTGTATATCTATATATTTTTATGCTCTAATAAAGATTGTTATTTTCCATGGATTTTGTATCGTTCGCCTTATCCGCATTGTTATACATAGTGGGGAAATCTGTCTGTCTTAGGGGATATATACAGTAGACATTATCCATTATGGAGTGTATAGGATTGTAGTGTTATAGGATTGTATTTTGCAGTGTATAGTAATATAGGAATGAGGCTTCAGATTCAGGATTGGTTATTACTTTCTATGGACGTCGCTGTATTGTACAGATCTGTAATACTATAGTGTGCAGGGGCCCTGATGCTTTTTAGTCTAATATAAATATTTGTTAAAGTAATCAAATTATACAGATCATTACATTGCTGGAACTACACAATACATCTCCGTATATTCAGAAGAAAACAGAAGAAACTTACAAAAGTCACCAACAATATAAATAATATAAATTACTACTTAAATAAAATAATCTATGACGATGTGTAATGTGAAGTGTAACCACCAGATCTGATGTTACTATGTAACCATTAGTGTCATTTACATTAGATACAAGGGGGCGGAGCTATTACCACTGACCCCTCCCCCAAATGTAGTGTCCCAGTCCTATATAAAGAGGCCTCTTCCATCTGCTCCTCACTTCTTACCTGTAGTCATACAGAAGCGAGGACCACCATGCAGGCCACTTACCTTCTCCTCCTCTGCTGCGTGACCCCCATATTTTCTGCACCTCGTAAGTCCAGTTCCTTTATCTATTGTCTGATTTCTTACAGCTTCTTAGTATATGTAATAGTTATATCATAATATCTTATGCTCTAGTGGTTTAATCCTGTAAGAATCTAAATCCAACATCAATGTCTTCAATTAATTAAACACTCAAATGCACAATGTTCCATTATATGTATCTATTGTCTGACTTCTTACTGCTTCTTATTATATGTAATATTTGTATGGTAATATCTTATGCTCTATTGTTGTAATCCTGTAAGAATATAAATCCAACATCAATGTGTTCATTTAATTCCACTATTAATTACAGACTCTTCTATGGGGAATCCCTGGGTAGACCTTACTTTGGGCACAGCTTAGGCGGCATTATGTGTCTTTATGTGTGATAGCATTCTTGGACACACCAAGCAGTTAGATATTTCTATCTGTTGATGAATCTTGCTACAAGAACGGCTTCTGCGATTGTCGCCCTCCACATAATGTAGATAGTTTACATTGTGTAACTTATTTTCCAATAATTCTATTGGTCATTACCATAGGTAATAGTAATAGTATATACAGTTATATGAAAAAGTTTGGGCACCCCTATTAATCTTAAGCTTATTGTTTTATAAAAATTGATGTTTTTGCAACAGCTATTTCAGTTTGATATATGTAATAACTGTTGAACACAGTAATGTTTCTGCCTTGAAATGAGGTTTATTGTACTAACAGAAAATGTGCAATCTGCATTCAAACAAAATTTGACATGTGCATAAGTATGGGCACCTCACCAGAAAAGTGACATTAATATTTAGTAGATCCTCCTTTTGCAAAAATAACAGCTTCTAGTCGCTTCCTGTAGCTTTTAATGAGTTCCTGGATCCTGGATGAAGGTATTTTTGACCATTCCTCTTTACAAAACATTTCCAGTTCAGTTAAGTTTGATGGTCGCCGAGCATGGACAGCCCTCTTCAAATGATCCCACAGATGTTCAATGAACATGATGGAACCTCCACCAAATTTTACTGTGGGTAGCAAGTGTTTTTCTTGGAATGCTGTGTTTTTTTGCCGCCATGCATAACGCCTTTTTGTATGACCAAACAACTCAATCTTGGTTTCATCGGTCCACAGGACCTTCTTCCAAAAAGAAATTGGCTTCTCCAAATGTGCTTTTGCATACCTCAGCCGACTCTGTTTGTGGCGTGCTTGCAGAAACGGCTTCTTTCGCATCACTCTCCCATACAGCTTCTCCTTGTGCAAAGTGCGTTGTATAGTTGACCGATGCACAGTGACACCATCTGCAGCAAGTTGATGCTGCAGCTCTCTGGAGGTGGTCTGAGGATTGTCCTTGACTGATCTCACCATTCTTCTTCTCTGCCTTTCTGATGTTTTTCTTGGCCTTCCACTTCTGGCCTTAACAAGAACTGTCCCTGTGTTCTTCCATTTCCTTACTATGTTCCTCACAGTGGAAACTGACAGGTTAAATCTCAGAGACTGCTTTTTGTATCCTTCCCCTGAACAACTATGTTGAATAATCTTTGTTTTCAGATCATTTGACAGTTGTTTTGAGGAGCCTATGATGCCACTCTTCAGAGGAGATTCAAACAGGAGAACAACTTGCAAGTGGCCACTTTAAGTAGCTTTTCTCATTATTGCATACACCTGGCTTTGAAGTTCAAAGCTCAATGAGGTTACAAAACCAAAAAAAGTGCTTTAGTAAGTCAGTAAAATGTAGGTAGGAGTATTTAAAACAAGAAAATGATAAGGGTGCCCATACTTATGCACCTGTCAAATTTTGTTTGAATGCAGATTGCACATTTTCTGTTAGTACAATAAACCTCATTTCAAGGCAGAAACATTACTGTGTCCAACAGTTATTACATATATCAAACTGAAATAGCTGTTGCAAAAACACCAATTTTTATAAAACATTAAGCTTAAGATTAATAGGGGTGCCCAAACTTTTTCATATAACTGTATTGTAATCGTAATAGTATATATTATAATATTTAGAGTATTCTAAACATAATTACTGTATATATTATAGTTTACTGCTAAGAACAAATGTAATAATTTAACAAGTAATTACAAATTTATAATGTGATATATATTAACTTGATGTTCATGTGCACACTATCTATGAAGTGGCATAAGGAACAAAATGGCTGAATTTTTGCATTTCTACCATGGTTGCACATACACCAATGTGATACATTTGCTGCAATTAGTGACATTTTTAAAGACTAGTAAATTCATGCCCTCTCTCTGATAATTTTAATAAATATCCCCAATTGAGCTGTTTTATAATCTAATTCTTCCCACGTGAATAAACCCCAGCGCGTTGTGTTCCTTAACACACAAAGTTGCTCTTGGATACTAATCTGCTTGTTCTTTTGTAGTTTTAATATTTTTTTGCTGTTTAGTAACTAATTATGAAATTGATGGCTGCTAACTATTGAATTTTTTAGTTTTTGAAGGATCTGGATTAGGATCTGGCGAGGAATTTGTCACAATAATCGGTCAAGATGAAGGATCTGGCATTGTCATCACTCCAGAAGGATCTGGCTCTGTAATCGGTCAAGATCAGGGATCTGGCATTGTCATCACTCCAGAATAAGGATCTGGCTCTGTAATCGGTCAAGATGAAGGATCTGGCATTATCATCACTCCAGAAGAAGGATCTGGCGCTATAATCGGTCAAGATGAGGGATCTGGCATTGTGATCACTCCAGAAGAAGGATCTGGCGACATAATCGGTCAAGATGAAGGATCTGGCATTATCATCACTCCAGAAGAAGGATCTGGCACAATAATCAGTCAAGATGAAGGATCTGGCATTGTCATCACTCCAGAAGAAGGATCTGGCGCAATAGTTGGTCAAGATGAAGGATCTGGCATTGTCATCACTCCAGAAGAAGGATCTGGTGCAACAATTGGTCAAGATGAAGGATCTGGCATAATCATCACTCCAGAAGAAGGATCTGGCACTATAATCGGTCAAGATGAAAGATCTGGTATTGTCATCCCTCCAGAAGAAGGATCTGGCACAAAATAATTGATCAAAATGAAGAATCTGGCATTTCAATTCCTCCAGAAGAAGGATCTGGCACACAATAATTGATCAAAATGAAGGATCTGGCATTTCAATCCCTCCAGAAGAAGGATCAGGCATTAGTTCTTTCTCTAAAAAATAAACTGGTTGAAAATATATACTATTGGGAAACCAGATCACTTTTGGACATTAAGGAGATGCCCCATCACATGTTTGTTAGTGCGATTTCTTCTTTTAGGTGCTTATTTTATGAACTTAATTCCACAAAGCCGAAATAAGGCAAAGTAATCCAACCTGCACTGTATTCATGCATTTATCTTGTGCCTTGTATCCAGTTCACAGTTGAATATCAGTATCTTATATTTTTTTCAATAATAAAAATAACTTTTGCAACATATTTCACTTCATTTCATATGAATTCTATTAATATTACAATGAGAAAATTAATTTAAAAAACTCCATTTGATCTCTGTAAACCAGGGCCGGACTGGGACAAAAAAGCAGCCCTGCAAGACAAACCCCACCAGCCCACATACTGTAACACTCATTACCCCAGATCAGTAAATTTGGCTATACTTAGTCGTGCCCCTCATCACTCCTTTTAAGGAGTTATTTGATGAGCCACATGTGAATAGTGCAGCAGTGTGTATGATCCACCATAGCCCCACTAACATGGTGCTCTTCAGAGCTCTGGATCTCGGGATTATGGGGGTCTCAGTGGACGGACCCCCAGTGATTGGAAAGTTCTCAGGATAGGGGATACTTGGGATGTTTAAATTAGTTTTCCAATATTTATTCTTATTTTATCATAGGAATATTGAAAATAATAAACCAATATTAACCCAACCAAAGTCTAATGTTGCCTCACGACAACAGGACACAAAAAGTGGTACTGTGCAGTGTATATGTATATACAGGAAACAAGAAGTGGTACTGTGCAGTGTATATATACACGACAGGAGAAGTGGTACTGTGCAGTATATATATATACAGGAAAGGAGAAGTGGGACTGTGCAGTGTATATAAACAGGAGAAGTGGTACTGTGCAGTGTATATACACAGGACAGGAGAAGTGGTACTGTGCAGGAAAGGAGAAGTGGTACTGTGCAGTGTATATATACAGGACAGGAGGAGTGGTGCTGTGCAGTGTATATATACAGGAAACAAGAAGTGGTACTGTGCAGTGTATATTTACACGACAGGAGAAGTGGTACTGTGCAGTATATATATACAGGAAAGGAGAAGTGGGACTGTGCAGTGTATATATACAGGAGAAGTGGTACTGTGCAGTGTATATACACAGGACAGGAGAAGTGGTACTGTGCAGTATATATATACAGGAAAGGAGAAGTGGTACTGTGCAGTGTATATATACAGGACAGGAGGAGTGGTGCTGTGCAGTGTATATATACAGGAAACAAGGACCAAAATGCTGCAGTAGGGGGGCAGGGCGCTCCAGGAGACGACCTGCAGAAAGCCAGCAGCAACCAAAGGGAAAAGGGTGTGGTGCTGCAGGGAAAGGAGTCTCTGGAAGTGCTCCCCTCCCCCGGCCCAGCAGGTGTGAGTGCAGAGACACCAGACACAAGGGAGGAAGGAATGGAGGTGACTGTGGAAGGTGCAGAGAACAGCAGAGGTAATGGGGTGACAAGTAAAGGGAATGGAAGTAGTGGTGTAGTGAATGATGGGAGTAGTGGTGGAGCAGATGGTGGGAGTAATGGTGGAGCAGATGGTGGGAGTAGTGGTGGAGTGAATGGTGGGAGTAGTGGGAATGGTGGGAGTAGTGGTGTAGCAAATGGTGGGGGTAGTGGTGGAATGAATGCTGGGAGTAGTGGGAATGGTGGGAGTAGTGGTGTAGCAAATGGTGGGGGTAGTGGTGGAATGAATGGTGGGAGTAGTGATGCAGCAAATGGTGGGAGAAGTAGTGGAGTGAATGATGGGAGTAATGGTCCTGCGAATGGTGGGAGTAGTAGTGAAGTGAATGGTGGGAGCAGCACTGGTGTTGGTGGGGGGAAAGTAGGTGCTGGTCCCGCTGCCCTCCCCAGCATTGGCGGGGGCTTCAGCCCAAAGCTATTCAGGAGCTGTCAGTGCTGGGGGTAGTAGTGCGCCCTCGTCTGGTGGCCCTGGGGATGGTGACTTGCAACAGCAGCTCCTGGACACCCTGAGGAGAGGGGAGAGCTCCATCACTATAGAGGGGAGGGAGGTTGATCTGTCTTTCTGGATAGAGAGACATGGTCTTTCAGCCTTCCGAGATAGAGGGGCAGAGACTGTCTGGTCTCTGTCGACAACGGGGCAGAGGAGTAACCATAGGAACGTGGTCCGTCTCCAGTGGGTAAGCAAGGATGCCTGTCCTGATAGGTGGAAGGTGGTTGAGCTCCTGCTGGGGATGGGCTTTGCGGCATATGACATCTTTGCCTTGATCCATCCCTACGGGACCTCCTACTTCGATGTCAGCTTCGTGAGACCGGAGGGCCTTGAGCTTTTCTGGTCTCGCCATGAGCTGGCTCGGAGTCGCCCCGAATGGCATGGTCTCTTTCCCCTGGCAATAACCCGCCAAGATTCAGTCAGTAAAGTGACCGTTTTGACTAGTAACGAGTCGCTTTCCTGTATGGAGATTACGACCTGGGTGAGTCGATACGGAGAGGTCACCAATATTCCCGAAAAGAATCTGAATGGCCATAGTATCTGGTCAGGAGCCTGGACCTTCATGGTGAGATTGAAGGTTTCGGGAAACACTATTACCCATATCCCCTCCTCAACCTTTTTGGGGAGGGATAGGATCTTGATTTTCTACCGGGGGCAGCCTAAGGTCTGTCACAGGTGCGGTAGCCCCACACACTTCAGTGCGCAGTGTACCACCCAGAAATGCGCACTGTGTGGGGACCTTGGTCATCTTGCTGCTGCCTGTCGCAGGATTAGGTGTAACTTGTGTGGTGACCTCGGTCACCCGTTCAGTCGCTCTCCACGTTCCTTCGCCAATGCTGTCCTGAAAGCGGCGAGTGCGGGACAGGCGAAAGCCAGGACTAATCTTGCCGGTGAAGGGACCAGTAGAGGCGGGGAGGCAGGGAACCGGTGAGGAGCAAGCTGCCGCCATCCACCATCAGGCGGCAGGAGCAGCGCCGTGGGGACAGGGGGCAGGGAGTAATGTCCCTAAACTCTGACCCAGGTACTTCACTTGCAGCTGAGGATCCTAAAGACAGTGAATTGAGCGAGGAGGTCAAGAGACTTGAAAGGGAAGAGCGAGAGGATGCCACGTCTTCCCAGGAACCCTCTTCTGGTGACAGTCTAGATGAGGGAGAGGGGGAGTGGTCACAGAAAAAGAAAAAGGGTAACAGGAAAACGGCCAGAGGTAGGAGGGGGACCAGGTCTCGAGCTGCCTCTTTGGAGTGCGACCCCTCTGACTCTCTGGCCGTGATCCAAGCGCCATTGGAGGGTTCAGTCGCCCCCCCTCTGGTGGATCTCTCCAACCGGTTCGGGGCTCTCCAGGACCTCCCTCTGCAGGGGGGAAATGGGGACCCGGGGCCGGAGGTTGCGGACAAGGTGGTTGGGGCTCAGGAGATGGCTGGGTCTTCCTCTCGGGGGCAAATACAAAGCCCTCTGGGGGGACGACTAACCCAGGACCACCAGACGGGGGCAAGAATGTATGTAAGGAGAGAATGGACGAGTCTGTTTGTCTTAAGCGCACTAAAAACCCGTCATTATCGGAGGAAGAGGTTGGGACTGTCAGTGGTGGGAAGAAAAAGGCTATCTAATTCAACCATTCATGATGGCGGCCCCCACCCCGTTGACGTTGGCAACTATTAATGTTTGCAGCATAAAGTCAGATGCGGCAAGGTACACGGCCTTTCATTTTCTCGGCCAACTTGACGCCGACATTTTATTTTTGCAGGAGACCAGGTTGACCGATATATCAACCTTGCATAAAGCAAGGCGGGAGTGGAGGCATGGGCCCTCCTACTGGTCTCTTGCGGCCGAGCCGTATAGCGGGGTGGCGGTCCTTTTTAAGACCGCAGCGTTTGAATGCAGACGAGTGATCGAATTAGAAATGGGGAGATGCTTGATCCTAGATGTCTCCATGGGGGGACAAGAGCTTCGGCTCATTAACATCTATGGTCCCCAGTCCAAGTGGGACCGCAAATGTCTCTTCCTGAAGATCAAACCTTTTTTATTTTCGAGTCGGCAGGTGGTCTTCGGAGGGGATTTCAACAATGTCACGAGATCCTGTGATAGAGGAGGTTCTGGAGACCGGCTGTCTTATGACTGGGTCGCGTTAAACAGGATAGTGAGTGAGGCTCGCCTGGTGGATGTCCACATCCGGCACAACCCGGGCAACACGGGATTCACCTTTTCTAGAGGTAGTCAGTGCAGGTCTAGGCTAGACAGGTTTTATTTGAAGGAGGAGGCCGTCTCTTCACCGTTGTCGGTTGTGGAGGTGGAGTTCTCCGATCACTGTTTGATTAAGTTTTCTCTGAACGTTACAGAGACTCCTCGGATGGGAAGAGGTTATTGGAAGCTGAATTCGTCACTCCTTGAGGAAGAAGCTGTAAGACGTTCTTTTGAGGAATTATTTCAGAGCCAGGTACCATTGCTGGGCCTAAGTAACACTAAGTCAGAGTGGTGGGAGATGTTCAAAAATCGGGTGGCGAGATTCTTCCGGCAGCTCTCGAACTTCAGAAGCCTGAACAGGGATCGCCTGTATCAGAGCCTGAGGAGGAAACTCGAGCATCTTGTCTTGACTGGAGGTAGCCGCGAGGAGATCTCCAGAGTGAAGTCCTTGCTGAAGAGGTGTCAGTACGATAGGCACGCATCTATGGTTTTCGAGAGGGACTACGGGAAGTACTGCTCGCCCGACTCTTACAGAAACTGTAAGATGTCAGTGAATAGTAAGATAGTGACGGGGCTGGTGGACAGTACGGGGTCCCTGAGAAGGTCCAGGTCAGTGATCTTGGAGGTCGTCAGTTCCTACTACTCGCACCTCTTGGGAAAGAGGGAGCTTGATCGTGACGGGATGTCGGCTTTCCTGACTGAATCTGTTCCTGAGCCAGGGGCTGACCTCTCGCTGGGCGATTTGGCAGAAGCGATCAAAGAAGAGGAAGTGAGACTGGCGATCGATGGGCTTAGGCCCAAAAAGTCGCCAGGTCCGGATGGCTTAACATCCGAGTTCTTTAGGACCTTTAGGGACTCTTTGGTCCCCCTCTTGACTCAGGTGCTTAACGAGTGTCTCTCCTCGGGCACTCTGCCGAGATCGTTAAGGAGGTCAGCTTTGATCATTTTGTCAAAGGGTAAGGATCCGTCACGCATTGAGAACTGGCGCCCCATAGCACTTCTCAATGTGGACAGGAAGATTTTGGCTAAGATACTTTTCAACAGGCTGGTGAAGTTTGCACCCCGGCTCCTTTCGGAGGTTCAGCACTGTTGCGTTCCTGGCTGTAGCACTTTTAGTGCAGTTCTAGGTGTCCGAGAGGCCGTGGAGCAAGGCAGGGCGGGCCTCTGGAAGGGGTTCTTGCTGACCTTGGATCAGGCAAAAGCCTTTGATCGGGTTAACCACGAGTACCTCTGGTCCACTCTTTTGAGGTATGGTCTGCCTGGAGGGTTTGTGGACAGGCTTAAGACCTTATATGCAGGGGCTGAGACTTTCCCTCTGGTGAATGGGTGGATTGGACGACCTTTCGGGGTAGGATCCGGTGTCCGTCAGGGCTGTCCTCTTAGCCCTTTGCTTTACGCGTTTGCAATCGATCCCTTCCTCAGAAGGATCGATTGTGGACCGTTGGCGGGGGTGCGGATGGGCGGGGTGGCACCGGAGGCTATCCTGAGGGTGGTGGCCTATGCGGACGATGTCACCGTATTTGTTTCTTCGCAAGGGGAGGCAGCGAGTGGAGCGCTACTCGGAGCATCCGGGTCCAAGGTCAACCAGGATAAGTGTGAGAGTCTCTGGCTGGGAGGCGGAGATCCCGGGTTTGATCTTCCGGACACCCTCCCCGAACCCCAAGAACATGTCAAAGTCCTGGGCATCGAATTCGGCCAGGGTGATTACTCCACGAAAAACTGGGAAGGCAGAATCAAAGGTGTCGCCCAAAGAGTGGACCAATGGAGGGGATGTTCTTTGACCCTGAGGGAAAGGGTTGGCCTGTGCAAAGCTTTCCTGCTCCCCTTGCTAATCTACCTGGGCAGCGTCTGTGTCTTGCCAGAGCCTCTCTGGACACGGGTCTACAGTCTATTCTTCCAGATGTTATGGGGTAACAGACTGAACCTAGTCAAGCGGGAGGTCACTTACCACACGAGGAGACTAGGGGGTTTGAATATGGTGAACCCCGTGGTGTTCCTAGTGAACACCTTCTTGAAAGTGAACGTGTCAAACCTCTGGAAAGAGAGGGCTCCTCCGTGGGTATTCTCCTGCAAGGGATGGTTTCAGCCTTTCTTCCAGGAATGGGAGACAGGGGGAAGATTGAAGGATCTTCGCACACCACACGGGCATCTCCCGGCTTATGTTACCCCGGTTCTGAAAATAATCCGCCGGTGGGGTCTGGGAATGTGGGAGGTGAGGTCCCTCCCGAGGAAACTCCTCGATATGAGGGTCTTGGTTTCTCATTTTCAGAGTCCATTGGCCCTCAAAGACTGCCCAAGTCGGGATCTGGAGGTTGGGTTGAGTTTGTTAAATTCTAGCAGGATCCCCGAGAAGTACTGGGACTTGACTTGGCGCTGCTTCCATGGTAAGCTGTATGTGAGGGACAATTTGAAGTACAGGAGCTCCGAGGACAGGAATTGCCCCCGTGAGGCTTGTGCTAACGTGCTGGAAAGCTTCATTGTCCCTTTAATACAGAGGTGTACAACAGGGTGGGGACTTCCATTGGTTGGCTGCGGCTGGCTACTCTGTCCTACCCTGGGTGGGCCTATGGAGCGTTCGGAGACCTTGGGAGAAGGGACCGAGACACTTTATTCATAGTCAGCGCAGTGGTCAGGTATTTCACGTGGAACGCACGAGTTTTAGTTTCGACGCAGAGTAAAATCCTCCATGTAGATGAAGTCTGTAGGAACATCCTAGGTGACCTGGTGAAGGTACATTCTCTGGAGTATGAAAGACTGGGTGCCCGGAGGGCGGCCCGTCTCTGGAGGGGCTTTTCCTTCAGGGTGCCTTAGTCCAGTAGTACTCCTATATCCTGGTGGTGGGCTGATGTCTTTCCACCCTAGATTTTTGTTTTGTATTTCTGTCTCCTGAATAGAAGGTTTGCCGGCATCGAACTTGAGCCTTGGATGGTGAGTGTGTAGGTTGTGTTCTGTATATATTGTATATAATGTATAATAGGGGGTTTTAGTTAGGTTGGGTGGGGGATTTGGGGAAGTTCTTCATCAGCGGTGATAAGAGGACTGATCTGGCCTGGTCCAGGCCCCACCTGGGGAAAAACTTTGGGGTCTGATCCTAGCTCGGAGTAATCCTGAACTTTGTGGCCAGAGCTGGATCAGGGGTGGCGGGATAGTTAGTGTAGGTGTGTGTTTTATATATATATTTAAAAATTACAAAAAAAATATTTAAAAAAAAATACAAAAAAAAAAAATATACAAAACAAAAAAAGGTTTAAAATTGTTCATGTCACTATTGTATATATTGTTATTTTTGGTTTTCTGTGGTGTGAATGAGGTGCGGTAAGGGTGTGACTGTAAGGTCAGGCAGTGGGACCAGTAGGTTAGTGTTAGTTTCCGGTTGTATATACGTTATATTAGGTTTAGTGTTTTATTGTATATAATCTTGTATATAGGACGGTGTTTTATGTGTATATAGGACAGTGTGAGCGTTGTGTGGGATTGTATATAGTAGTATGAATGAAGCTGGGCCGGAGGTTTTATAGGTTTTATAATATTTATTTCTTGTATATGTATATATTCCTGGGGGGATTTATTTTGTTTCTATTTTCTGTGATTTGTCGTCTTGTTTTGTTCATATGTTGGGTGTCCTGTAATGTATTATTGTTCTGTCATGTACTGTACTTATTCTATCAATAAAAAAAAGACCTGCAGTGTATATATACAGGACAGGAGAAGTGGTGCTGTGCAGTGTATATGCACAGGACAGGAGGAGTGGTGCTGTGCTGTGTATATATACAGGACAGGAGGAGTGGTGCTGTGCAGTGTATATATACAGGACAGGAGGAGTGGTGCTGTGCAGTGTATATATACAGGACAGGAGGAGTGGTGCTGTGCAGTGTATATATACAGGACAGGAGGAGTGGTACTGTGCAGTGTATATACAGGACAGGAGGAGTGGTGCTGTGCAGTGTATATATACAGGACAGGAGGAGTGGTGCTGTGCAGTGTATATATACAGGACAGGAGGAGTGGTGCTGTGCAGTGTATATATACAGGACAGGAGGAGTGGTACTGTGCAGTGTATATACAGGACAGGAGGAGTGGTGCTGTGCAGTGTATATATACAGGACAGGAGGAGTGGTACTGTGCACTGTATATATACAGGACAGGAGGAGTGGTACTGTGCAGTGTATATGTACAGGACAGGAGGAGTGGTACTGTGCAGTGTATATATACAGGACAGGAGGAGTGGTTCTGTGCAGTGTATATATACAGGACAGGAGAAGTGGTACTGTGCAGTGTATATATACAGGACAGGAGAAATGGTGCTGTGCAGTGTATATATACAGGACAGGAGGAGTGGTGCTGTGCAGTGTATATATACAGGACAGGAGAAGTGGTACTGTGCAGTGTATATATACATGACAGGAGGAGTGGTGCTGTGCAGTGTATATATACAGGACAGGAGGAGCGGTACTGTGCAGTGTATATGTACAGGACAGGAGGAGTGGTACTGTGCAGTGTATATATACAGGACAGGAGGAGTGGTGCTGTGCAGTGTATATATACAGGACAGGAGGAGTGGTGCTGTGCAGTGTATATATACAGGACAGGAGGAGTGGTACTGTGCATTGTATATATACAGGACATGAGAAGTGGTACTGTGCATTGTATATATACAGGACAGGAGAAGTGGTACTGTGCAGTGTATATATACATGACAGGAGGAGTGGTGCTGTGCAGTGTATATATAGAGGACAGGAGGAGTAGTACTGTGCAGTGTATATATACAGGACAGGAGGAGTAGTACTGTGCAGTGTATATATACAGGACAGGAGGAGTGGTACTGTGCAGTGTATATATACAGGACAGGAGGAGTGGTGCTGTGCTGTGTATATATACAGGACAGGAGGAGTAGTACTGTGCAGTGTATATGTACAGGACAGGAGGAGTGGTACTGTGCAGTGTATATATACAGGACAGGAGGAGTGGTGCTGTGCAGTGTATATATACAGGACAGGAGGAGTGGTACTGTGCACTGTATATATACAGGACAGGAGGAGTGGTACTGTGCAGTGTATATATACAGGACAGGAGGAGTGGTACTGTGCAGTGTATATGTACAGGACAGGAGGAGTGGTACTGTACAGTGTATATATACAGGACAGGAGAAGTGGTACTGTGCAGTGTATATGTACAGGACAGGAGGAGTGGTACTGTGCAGTGTATATATACAGGACAGGAGGAGTGGTGCTGTGCAGTGTATATATACAGGACAGGAGGAGTGGTGCTGTGCAGTGTATATGTACAGGACAGGAGGAGTGGTACTGTGCAGTGTATATATACAGGACAGGAGGAGTGGTGCTGTGCAGTGTATATATACAGGACAGGAGGAGTGGTGCTGTGCAGTGTATATATACAGGACAGGAGGAGTGGTGCTGTGCAGTGTATATATACAGGACAGGAGGAGTGGTACTGTGCAGTGTATATATACAGGACAGGAGGAGTGGTACTGTGCAGTGTATATATACAGGACAGGAGGAGTGGTGCTGTGCAGTGTATATATACAGGACAGGAGGAGTGGTGCTGTGCAGTGTATATATACAGGACAGGAGGAGTGGTGCTGTGCAGTGTATATGTACAGGACAGGAGGAGTGGTGCTGTGCAGTGTATATATACAGGACAGGAGGAGTGGTGCTGTGCAGTGTATATATACAGGACAGGAGGAGTGGTGCTGTGCAGTGTATATATACAGGACAGGAGGAGTGGTGCTGTGCAGTGTATATATACAGGACAGGAGGAGTGGTGCTGTGCAGTGTATATATACAGGACAGGAGGAGTGGTACTGTGCAGTGTATATATACAGGACAGGAGGAGTGGTACTGTGCATTGTATATATACAGGACAGGATGGGTGGTACTGTGCATTGTATATATACATTTGTACCCTGCAGATGCCAGCCTCTATGACGACAATTCAGTTCCATAACAGAACATGAATCCGAAACATAACCACATGGGCTAATAAAGAAGAGTCCTCCATTTTTTTGACAATTAATCAGATTGTTGAGATATATATATTATTATATTATGCGTGTATGTATGTACACACACACGCAAACATAATAAGAGCAGATACTGAGAATGACACCATGTATACAGGGCAGGGGAAGTATACAAATCATACACAGCTCCACAATATATTCTACAATCAATTATATACCCAGCTCCACACTATATACTGTGCAAAAGAATATAGAGTCGAGCTGTTTATATACTATATATATTATATAGTGTAGGGATGTGCCAGTGTATATAGTGTGGATTCCAAACTATATACTACACTATGTACACAGCACCATACCATATAAACATCTCTACACTATACAGTACAGACCAAAAGTTTGGACACACCTCATTTAAAGATTTTTCTGTATTTTCATGACTATGAAAATTGTACATTCACACTGAAGGCATCAAAACTATGAACTAACACATGTGGAATTATATACTTAACAAAAAAGTGTGAAACAACTGAAAATATGTTTTATATTCTAGGTTCTTCAAAGTAGCCATCTTTTGCTTTGATGTCTGCTTTGCACACTCTTGGCATTCTCTTGATGAGCTTCAAGAGGAAGTCACCGGAAATGGTCTTCCAACAATCTTGAAGGAGTTCCCAGAGATGCTTAGCACTTGTTGGCCCTTTTGCCTTCACTCTGCGGTCCAGCTCACCCCAAACCATCTCGATTGGGTTCAGGTCTGGTGACTGTGGAGGCCAGGTCATCTGGCGTAGCACCCCATCACTCTCCTTCTTGGTCAAATAGCCCTTACACAGCCTGGAGGTGTGTTGGGGTCATTGCCCTGTTGAAAAATAAATGATGGTCCAACTAAACGCAAACCGGATGGAATAGCATGCCGCTGCAAGATGCTGTGGTAGCCATGCTGGTTCAGTATGCCTTCAATTTTGAATAAATCCCCAACAGTGTCACCAGCAAAGCACCCCCACACCATCACACCTCCTCCTCCATGCTTCACGGTGGGAACCAGGCATGTAGAGTCCATCCGTTCACCTTTTCTGCGTCGCACAAAGACACGGTGGTTGGAACCAAAGATCTCAAATTTGGACTCATCAGACCAAAGCACATATTTCCACTGGTCTAATGTCCATTCCTTGTGTTCTTTAGCCCAAACAAGTCTATTCTGCTTGTTGCCTGTCATTAGCAGTGGTTTCCTAGCAGCTATTTTACCATGAAGGCCTGCTGCACAAAGTCTCCTCTTAACAGTTGTTGAAGAGATGTGTCTGCTGCTAGAACTCTGTGTGGCATTGACCTGGTCTCTAATCTGAGCTGCTGTTAACCTGCGATTTCTGAGGCTGGTGACTCGGATAAACTTATCCTCAGAAGCAGAGGTGACTCTTGGTCTTCCTTTCCTGGGGCGGTCCTCATATGAACCAGTTTCTTTGTAGCGCTTGATGTTTTTTGCAACTGCACTTGGGGACACTTTCAAAGTTTTCCCAATTTTTCGGACTGACTGACCTTCATTTCTTAAAGTAATGATGGCCACTCGTTTTTCTTTACTTAGCTGCTTTTTTCTTGCCATAATACAAATTCTAACAGTCTATTCAGTAGGACTATCAGCTGTGTATCTGACTTGCCCCCTGGGCCGTGGGGCACTCGGATCCGGGCAATAGGGGGAACGATGGGAGTAGTAGTGGCAACCCGGTTCCGTGGCTCAGGGTGGTCAGGCCAGTGGTAGTCCGTTATGTGTTGTTGATTATGTCCGACTACGCCACCCGTGGATTTGCGGTCATTAGGAACCGCCGCTGCAAGGCAGACCGCTGGGGCTGATGATGTGTGCAGCTGGGATGGTGTGACTCCCCACGGGAAGAGTGCGGCCCAGGGCAGTGTAGTGGATGGTGGGAGTGATGGTGGTGAGAGTCCCAGTACTGGTAGTGCTGGAGGCGCGAAGGAGCACACAGACAATAGGTTGCAGTCCAGGGTCTTTACTGAAACAGGTAAACTGACTCATAAACAGTCCCAGCTAGGAGGGGACCTGGATGTCTGAGAGCAACGGGGAAATTGGCCCTGGTCAGGGTGAGGGTGTAGGCCTAACGTGCTTTCTGCGCTCCTTCTGGCTATCTCCTCGTTATAGGGTAACAGCCCACGTTTCCGAGGTTTCCGTGTATTCTCACCTGTTTGGCCTGCGACGTGGGTTCCTTTCTGCTCCCAGCCTTGTACGGCTTTACTGGTCCCTTCGGTTGTGGCAGGGCCTCCAGGCTTCTTAGGCCAAGGAATATACAGTCCCTTGTGGACTGGTTATCTGCTGGAGGATGTAGAATCCTCCCAGCCTCAGACACCAAAGTCTGGTAAAGTAAGTCTTTTATCTGCCAAGACAGGCTCTCTTCGCCTCTTGTCTCTGGCTTGTGGCTCTCCTCCTGCCACACTTCCTCTTAGGTGCAATACAACTTTCTGTCCCTGCTCTGCTCTGGGACAAGTCTCAGTGCTGAGACAGGCCATCCAGTTCTCTCTAACCCTGCCCCCAGTAACAGCTTTTATAGGGGCAGCCTGCTCCCCCTACTGGCCTGAGACAGGAGGTACTGCATGCTAATGTTCCCCTGACTAAAGAACCTCCCCCTTGCTCTCAGACACAGCTTTAATTACACTTGTGGCATCCAGGCCAGGGTGACACATATCCACCAGACTTCTGCACAACACAACTGATGGTCCCAATCCCATTTATAAGGCAAGAAATCCCACTTATTAAACCTGACAGGGCACACCTGTGAAATGAAAACCATTTCCGGTGACTACCTCTTGAAGCTCATCAAGAGAATGACAAGAGTGTGCAAAGCAGTCATCAAAGCAAAAGGTGGCTACTTTGAAGGACCTAGAATATAAGACATATTTTCAGTTGTTTCACACTTTTTTGTTAAGTATATAATTCCACATGTGTTAATTCATAGTTTTGATGTCTTCAGTGTGAATGTACAATTTTCATAGTCATGAAAATACAGAAAGATCTTTAAATGAGAAGGTGTGTCCAAACTTTTGGTCTGTACTGTATATACACAACTTTACATTATAATTAAGACCACATTATACTATATTATGAAACACACATCACAGGAGACACATATACATCACATAGGACACACAGCAACTGCTGAATATGTATCACAGATCCATAAACACATCAGTCAGCCCCGTAAGTTAGTAGTCAGCCCCCAGCCCCATAAGTAAGCCTCCAGCCCCATAAGTAATCCCCCAGCCCCAGAGGTCAGCCCCTAGCCCCATAAGTAAGCCCCCAGCCTCAGAGGTCAGCCCCCAGACCCATAAGTAATCCCCCAGCCCCAGAGGTCAGCCCCTAGCCCCATATGTAAGCCCCCAGCCCCAGAGGTCATCCCCCACCCCCCACCCCTGGGTACCAGAAACATGTTTTTTACTGGCTAAACAACAGCATACATCATCATGCCACTGTACTCACCCAGGTAGGAGCAGAGCTGCAGAGATCCGCTTCCTGATTCGGTACGGCACCGGGCTGCGCTGCACCAACAGCTGCAGCCGGTGTTGTAAAGGCGGGAGAGAGGATCGCGCTCTCCTCCCACAGAGAACGCTGATGTGTTCTTATATGTGACAATGCAGCGGTTCAAATAGTGAACCCTGCGTGCAGGCGCAGAGTGCCCCAATCCCGGCTGTGCCTCCAGATTTAAGGGGCCAGCGGCCAGAAAAGCGGGTCGGTGGCCGGATCAGCGGGCCGGTGGCCGGATCAGCGGGCCCCGTGGCCTACTACAATGCACACATCCGTGGACCACTGGGAAAATGCCCGGTGCGCCAGATTAGCAATTCTGGCCTGCTGTAAACTATTAATATGGGCATATAGGTTATGGACTGCAGAGGAGAGTGATGCCTGTGTAGCACCCTGAGGGCTCGGCTGCTACAGGGGTATTACACCTCAAGCCAGAGGTGTGGTATTCCATTCCCGGGTAAGGATGGAGTGTGGTACTGAGCTCAGATAGCTGCATACACTACATACATCCCATTTCCGGGGGACAGACCGACGGTACTCCCACCAGTATATGTGCAGGTACGACAGCGTCTGTCCCTGGCTGGAGTGGGAGGGGGGTGGAACATCCCAGTAGTGTAGGGGCAGATAGGGGGAGTAGTCTGGGTAAAGATAGGAGCTCATTGGGTGCTGGTCACCTGGGCTCACACATAGAGGGAGTATATAAGGTGGGCACCATCTTAGATCAGGGTCAGTCTTCTGTAGAGGGTCAGTCAGTCCTGAGAGAGGTCCAGGAGCGCCTGCAGAGAGAGAGAAGAGAGAGAGAGAGAGAAGAGAAGGACCCAGAGGGGGAGAAGAAGGAACCCCAAGAACCCAGTATACAACCAGAAGGGTGAAGGGTTGGCACGCAAGGGAACCGGATTCCAAGTTAGTGGAGGAGAGAAACAGCCCTCAACTAAGAACCGGAGGCTGCGACATTACATGTGGAGCAGCCCCTCACCAAGTCCACTAAGAAGGCACACCGAGCATAGGGTCAGGGAAGCCAAAGAAGGTTCACCCAATAGGAGACCCGAGGGAGCCGGACATAAGTGGACCCCTGGTGGGAACGGCCAGTAGAGAGGACAGTCAGAAAGGGAGCTCAGGACCACGCTCCAGAATTGCTTGGGGGTTGGCCGAGTCCAGGACCTGGTGGACGCAGCACGGCTCGGGCGGTCACTCAAGGCCAGAGTGACCAACAGAACAGCAGTAAGTAAAAACCCTGAACTGCACAGCCCGACTCTGAGTCTTCTTACCATCCACACTGCACCACTACTACCACCATCCTCTACACCTGACCCCCTGAGGCTATACCCCTCCCGTTGGGGGTTATACTACCACAGCTGCACACACACCACCAGCCTCAGCGGACCCTGCTGCAGCGGCGGCCTTTTGACCGCAAATCAACGGGTGGCGTAGTCGACACTAAGAACAACTAATAACATCTGTAAAGACTGCCACACACTGAGTTTGACACCCTGGGCACGGACCGGGTCGCCGCCACTCGGAGACTACAACCCCCATCAGATCCGGCTCCGGGTAATCCCCAAACAGCACTGGCCCAGGGGGCGCGTCAACTTTGGCGTAGTCGGCAGGATTTCGTGCCCGCAACAACCGGGTACTGCGTGCCTGAAGAAAAGTTCAAATTTACCTCAAGAAGAAGTCTCCCGCCGGTTCCAGAGGGTCCCCGCCATGGGACGCCATCACGGATCGTTTCCCGCCGGTTGCCCGCCATCTGCAGCTTTTTCCCGCCATCCACGGAGTTTCCCGCCACTGGGAGACGATTCCCGCCTTTTCCAGAAGATTTCCCGCCTTGGAAGAGCGGACGCCATTATGGGCGTGCCAGAGGGTGGCAAGAGGTCACCTCCCATCGTGGGCCAGGCCAAGGAATGGCGCCAAAAGCAGAAACCGCCCCCACCAACGGAGACTGTGATGCTAGAAGTGTCCATCAGCATAAGAGAACTGCCCCTGGAACTGACAATCACAAAGTTGCCCCGGGACCACCTTCAATGGGGGCGGATACAGAACAAAAGAAAGAAGATGGGTGCAGCCTGGAGGAGTCTGGAGAGAGCGCACCCGGAGATGAGAAGTCTGGAGAGGAGTCCAGAGAGAACACACCCGGAGATGGAAGGAGAGACAGGCAGCACCGACCCAGTGGTCAGGAGCCTGCTGCAAGCAACAACCCCACTAGGCTTAGTGGAGATTCTGGCACAGCTCCCCCGAGACCGGGAGTGTGCGCAGACCGCGCTGGAGGGCCTCGTACGGAGGATGGCCCAGGTGCAGCGAGAGACGCTGACGGAGTGGAGCCGAGAGATGGCCCTGCAGGCAAGAACCCGCCAGCAAAGCACGCCGCCCGAGACGAGGAGACAGACCGCCTCTGAGGATGGTGCAGGAGGAGTGAAGGCCGGAGACGGCGCTGAGAAGGGAGCTGAACAGATGGAGGCAGGTAAAGGGGACGTCACTACCCCGAGCCGAGAAACCGCGTGCCTGCCCCAGCTCCCCGTCGCAGAGCCCGAAATTCCCCCTGCCGTGCCCGTCGCTGCATCGTCACCGCTCCAGACAAGGCCTCAAGCAGAAGCCGCGGCCGCGACCCCTGTGACGTCACGCGCCTCAACCCTGAGCGCGGCAAAGCAGGAAACACCACCGGCCTGGTCGCAAGGTCTAGTACCCCCGGGCGCCGCAGTGCCAACAGCGCCCTCTACCTCCACTGAGCCACCGGCCTGGTCGCTGGGCCAAGTAACCCCGGGCGCCGCCGTCTTCACGGTGCCCTTTACGTTCAGGGTACCCCAGGCCTGGTCGCAAGGCCTGGCGAACCCGGGCGCCGCTTCCACCACCGCGCCCTCAACATCTAGAGTGCCGCACCTGGGTGAAGACTTGTTTGCCCAGCACACTTGCCCGGATGGGCAGCCCTTTATATGGCCACCGGAGTACTACCAACTGGAACTCCAAAAAGCAAGGCCCCTGTGCGAGCCCCTGATTCCGGCTCCGAAGCCCGTTAAGAGGACCCCGCTCCCGCTGGAAGAAGCGCAGTTCGAGTGGGACCCCACCGGAGGAGACCTCATGGGGTTCACTCAGGAAACTCGGGCAGCCGCAGCGGAGCGTGTGGAGTGCTGCCGCCAGCAGTTGGCAGTCTTCGAGCAAGAACGGAGAGAGAGGCGGGTCCGAGAGCAGCGGCTGCAGGAACAGAGCGCAGGGCAGAAGAGCAGGACCAGGAGGAACCCCCGTGCAGCCCACGGTCCCCGTGCCACCGGGACTGTAATTAAATTCCAACTGCAGCACGGTTGGGGTTTCATCAGGGATCATCACACCCCCGGCGACGTCTTTGTCACCCGCAGAGACGTAGAAAGCCATCTGCCGGAGGGACACAGAGGTCGTGACCTATATGTAGGGGACGAGGTCACGTTCACCCGGCACAAGTGTGCCAAAGGACCCTACGCCCTCCATGTACACCGGCTGACGGAGGAGGAGCTACGGTGTGAAGAGGAGCAAGAGGACCCGGACGGGTCTGAAAGAGGAGCAGGAGTACGCCGTCATTAAAGTACGGTAAAGAGACTGTACATAGTTACCCGTCAGTGTATAAGAACTGTTACTGCTGCTAGTTAAAATATAGTCCCCGTTGGGACCAGTAAATTGAACTGAAACCCGTGTGTCCCTATTCCCACTGACCAAGGACTGAGAGCGGTCATTCCTTTCCTAATACCTGGCCGAGGACTGAGAGCGGCCATATTTCCCCTTGTATATAGTTGCGCTTTTTAAGGCGCCCCCTACTGGTTTTATAGGAAAGCTGTGTTATTCTACAAGAGACTGTCGCACTTTACCCGGTCACAAGTTGCACCGTGGCCGGAGGAACAAGAAAATTTACAAGAATGTTTATTATGAAAAAGTTTTATGCTGCAGAGATATATATATAATGTTTTATATGTTTATGTTGTTTTGAAAAAAAATTGTATGTTTATGGATGTTTTATTCTCTTACAGCCCGAGGACGTGCTGTGATTTACCAGGGGGGAATGTAGCACCCTGAGGGCTCGGCTGCTACAGGGGTATTACACCTCAAGCCAGAGGTGTGGTATTCCACTCCCGGGTAAGGATGGAGTGTGGGACTGAGCTCAGATAGCTGCATACACTACATACATCCCATTTCCGGGGGACAGACCGACGGTACTCCCACCAGTATATGTGCAGGTACGACAGCGTCTGTCCCTGGCTGGAGTGGGAGGGGGGTGGAACATCCCAGTAGTGTAGGGGCAGATAGGGGGAGTAGTCTGGGTAAAGATAGGAGCTCATTGGGTGCTGGTCACCTGGGCTCACACATAGAGGGAGTATATAAGGTGGGCACCATCTTAGATCAGGGTCAGTCTTCTGTAGAGGGTCAGTCAGTCCTGAGAGAGGTCCAGGAGCGCCTGCAGAGAGAGAGAAGAGAGAGAGAGAGAGAAGAGAAGGACCCAGAGGGGGAGAAGAAGGAACCCCAAGAACCCAGTATACAACCAGAAGGGTGAAGGGTTGGCACGCAAGGGAACCGGATTCCAAGTTAGTGGAGGAGAGAAACAGCCCTCAACTAAGAACCGGAGGCTGCGACATTACATGTGGAGCAGCCCCTCACCAAGTCCACTAAGAAGGCACACCGAGCATAGGGTCAGGGAAGCCAAAGAAGGTTCACCCAATAGGAGACCCGAGGGAGCCGGACATAAGTGGACCCCTGGTGGGAACGGCCAGTAGAGAGGACAGTCAGAAAGGGAGCTCAGGACCACGCTCCAGAATTGCTTGGGGGTTGGCCGAGTCCAGGACCTGGTGGACGCAGCACGGCTCGGGCGGTCACTCAAGGCCAGAGTGACCAACAGAACAGCAGTAAGTAAAAACCCTGAACTGCACAGCCCGACTCTGAGTCTTCTTACCATCCACACTGCACCACTACTACCACCATCCTCTACACCTGACCCCCTGAGGCTATACCCCTCCCGTTGGGGGTTATACTACCACAGCTGCACACACACCACCAGCCTCAGCGGACCCTGCTGCAGCGGTGGCCTTTTGACCGCAAATCAACGGGTGGCGTAGTCGACACTAAGAACAACTAATAACATCTGTAAAGACTGCCACACACTGAGTTTGACACCCTGGGCACGGACCGGGTCGCCGCCACTCGGAGACTACAACCCCCATCAGATCCGGCTCCGGGTAATCCCCAAACAGCACTGGCCCAGGGGGCGCGTCACCTGTATGCCTCATATCTGATGCCTTGTTGTTGATAAATCATCTTTTATCACTTTATGTAAATGACCTCTTCCTGGCTCTGGGGACGACGCTGCCTGGAAGATAACTCTGCCTCCTTATCTCACATGAAGGGGAGTTCCCAGTGTGATGTGTGATGGCCGCTCTCTGCTCTCCTGATCTCACTGCAGAGCTGTGTGCGCTTAGAACTGACACGTCTGCAGCTTCCTCTCAGCTTCCATCTCACAGGCAGACAGGGCTGCAATATAGGACAACAAATGTCACTACTTACACCAGACATGATGGGGAAATTCAAAGAACCATGATTAAACTACAGCAAAACATTTCATATCGATGTAATCATCCAGAATTATGATAGAAATAAATACCTTAAATGAAAACGGCAAAAACAATAATAACAATTATAAGAATCAATCACAGTGTAAATGGAGATGCCCCTAAGTTAGGGACAAACCACTTAGTAAGGAGCAAGCATTGTTCAAAACGCTGGTTTCACTGTTATCTTGACGTGTAATCAGGCTGCCAATCATTCCATAAATCAGTAAAACACTCATTCATCGGGGGAAATTATATTTTGTGCAAAACAAAAGATCATCATTCTCAGCTTGGCATCGTCCTGGATAAACAGGTCTCACACTGCCGAGAACTATGATCGATCACTCAGTTTTCATCGTTTGCTTTGGTCTGCCTGCGTAAACTGCCACTGAAACAACCATTGATACTTAGCTTATTGATCAGCGTTCATATAGTGCCACTGGCCAGTTCATGTAAACGGACCTTTAGATTGCAGAAAAGCTACAATTGGCCCTGTGTGGGGCTTCTGTGTGTCAGACCCCAATCACTCTTACATTGATGACCTATTCTAAGGGCTTGAGCAGACAACCGTATTATCAGTCCTAGTGTGATCCAACAAAACATAGGATCGCACTTAGATCATTATTATTGTATAGGGCTGTGCAAATGTCAGATTTTTTTCTCAGACAGAGCTGGTCCGAGGAAAACAATTGCAGCATGTACTAGTTTGATCCAAAATTCGGAGCGCACTTGGCAATGCAAGTCTATGAGTCGAAGGAAAATATTGGACTGCACTCAGATTACATTTGAGTGCAGTCCGATTTTCATGGACTGACATAATGGAGAAGATGGAGAAATTTTGTTCTCCATCTTCTCATCCAACAGAATCGGAACACACTATGATCATGCTCTGATAAAACTCTAATTAGAGTTTTATCAGAGTGTGATTTGTCTAATCGACCCAATTCCCTTGGATGAGACATATATGCTTGTTTGACCCTAGCCTTAGGAAAGGTTATCTGTTTTACTACAGTGTAATACATTTAGGGATATAATGGTTATGTTATATAAATTGTTTCATTATTATTATTATTTCATAAGTCATCTGTTGATGGAGGAAATAATCATCCTTTGTTCGCATCACTTGTCTGTGCCTTTACTACTCTATACTTTCTATACTGTACCCACAGTTCAGATTGCCATTGCATTATGATAGACACATTCATAAATTCCAATACATCACATAATATAAACAAATTTGGTTCTTCTCACAACTATACCTAAGTGTGCAATGCATGTCTGCATTTCTGCTCATTTTGCAATGATTTTGCAATATTCCCCATCCTGGCCGCTTTCTTTAATATTGCCCCCCATCTTGACCACCATCCTGTAATAATGTCCCTCTGTGGCGCCCTGCTGTGCACTGGTGCCACAGAACCCAGAAGGGTGCATGGATGGACTTCTCCACAAGAAGCCCTCACACATTCACACACCTCCACCCTACCACCTCAGACCACCAGAGGGAGTCCTTCAGGGATATATAAAGGGAGGGCGGAGCCAGGCAGCTCAGTCTAGTTAGTGAGTCTCTCAGACACAGAGAGGGACAGAGCTCAAAGTTGAGCAGAGAGCGTGCTGACGCTCAGAGAGCAGCGAAGAGGCAGCAAGCTGGCTGCTGTGCTTAGCGAGCCAAGGCCTACAGCACGTGTGAAGGCCTAGTGAGGGCCCTGAGTGTGGCCGAAGTATAGAGGAGAAGGAAGAAGTAGCCAAGGGGGCAGAGGAGCTTACCAGGCTCACCCCGAGATATATACCGGACACCGGGTCCGCGCCTACAGGGACCCTCAATACCCAGTAGGAACCACCGGAACCCCTGGAGGACTACAGGTCCCAGGTTCACCAAATACTGATTGCAGTACCAGGGCTAGGAGTCACGGAGGCCCCAGCATCCAGGGAGAGTGATCTGCAAGAGTAGGCCCTACCACCAGGTCAGCAGGTGCAAAAGAGAGACAGCAACCAAGCTAGGCCTAGCTCCAGGCAGGTCAGAAGCTTAGCGAGTAAAGCCACGGATCAGGAGGCCCTATACCCGCTCACTAGGGAGAGTCCAAAAGTGCGCCCTTGTCCGGAGTACCCTGGATCGTGCCTGCAACATCACCAGTAAAGGTACAGAAGCTTACCCCCGTGTGAGTGTCCTTCTTTCCTCCGGGACCATCCTGCCGTCTCTCCCTGCACCACCATCCATTACACCTCACGCTGCCCTGGAGCTAGCTCTACCTGTGGAGAACCACACCATCCCTGCTGCCGTAACACCAGCTCCAGAGGACGGCTCCAGAACTTTCCAAATCCCCTATACATATTCCCCCTTTTACTGACCACCCTGGGTCACGGACCGGGCCAGCCACCGTGATATCCCCCATACCGGCATCCATAGGCCAAGCACCTGGTACCCCACGGCCCAGGGGGCGCGTCACCTCCACCTACATCTCTTCCTGGTATAATTTCCTCCATCCTTTGCCTCTTCCTATTACAACCCCTGGAAAAAATTATGGAATCACCGGGCTCGGAGGATGTTCATTCAGTTGTTTAATGTTGTTGAAAAAAAGCAGATCACAGACATGGCACAAAACTAAAGTCATTTCAAATGGCAACTTTAGGGCTTTAAGAAACACTAAAAGAAATCAAGATTAAAAATGTGGTACTCAGTAAGGGTAATTTTTTTCAGACCAAGCATAATTTTTGCCAGGGGTTGTATAATGTCCCCTGTCCTGTACTCTTTCTGGTAAAATGTCCTCCATCCTGAGCCCTTTCCAGTAATAATGTCCCCCATCCTGAGCCTCTTCCTGGTATAATGTCCCCTGTCCTTGACCCCTTATTGTAATAATGTTCCACATTCTGGTACCTTCGTGTAACAATGTCACCCATCCTGGTATAATGTCCCCCATCATGGGGGCTTCCTGGTGTAATGTCTCCTGTACTGGGCCCCTTACTGTAATATTGTACACCATCCTGACACCATCATGGACCCTTTCCTGTTATAATGTCCTCCATTGTATAACCATGTCCCAGAATTCCCAGCCCCTTCCTAGTATAATTTCTCCCATCCTGGACCCCTTCCTGGTATACTGTGCCCATTCCTGGTATAATGACCTCCATCTTGGTATAATAATCCCGATCCTTAACCCCTTCCTGGTGTAATGTCCCCCATCCTGGGCTCCTTGCTGGTATAATAACCCCCATCCTAGGCCCCTTCCTTGTATAATGTCCCCCATCCTGGGGTCCACTGTTTAATTTTTTTTTACATAGCGTAAACTGACCAGCCGTGTGTGTTTGAAATCCTCAACATGTCAATTTTCTTGTGGACATTCAGAGTTTAAAGTCAGAATTGCATTGCATTGCATAAAATGCTGAAAATCCACAAGTAAAAATTAGAGATGAGTGAGCACTAAAATGCTCAGATGCTCGTTACTCGACCTAAACAATTTCTAATGCTTGGATGCTCATTT
This sequence comes from Phyllobates terribilis, assembly GCF_046119375.1. Lineage (NCBI taxonomy): Eukaryota > Metazoa > Chordata > Amphibia > Anura > Dendrobatidae > Phyllobates > Phyllobates terribilis. Next base: position 158,970 of record NW_027364282.1, read on the forward strand.
CAAGTAACGAGTATAATGAGCGTCAATGAGAAATCAAAGCATTTTTCCAGAAGACCCTACAAGGAGGTCTGGGGGGCACTGAAAATGATGAAATGGATGGTAAAAGTGCTGAATGGAAGGAGAACAGCATGGAGAAGACCCCTGGAAGCATCTCTGACTCCCAGATCGCTACTGAGAACAAATTTCCATGTCTCAATGTTATAAAATTCTGTGAGGCATCCATGGGTTCAAAATCTCACTACACCCCTAGATGAATTCCTTAGGTAGTGGAGTTTCCAATATGGGGTGACCTGGGGGTGGGGGTTCTGCTGTTTTGGCACCTCAGGGGCTAAACTAATGGAGCCCATAATCTATTCAAAAGGAATCTGCGTTCTAAAAGCCAAGTAGCGCTCCTTCCCATCTGATCCCTGCCGGGTGCTCAAACAGTAGTGTATATCCACATATAGAATGCTGCCACATGCGGGAGAAATTGCAGAACAAATTGTTGGGTCCAAATTTGGTGCTAAAACAGTGTTTTTGTAAAAAAAAAAAAAAAATTTGTTCTCACATCTAAATGTGTTATTCCTTGAGGGGGCTAGTTTCCAAAATGCTGTCACTTGTGGGGGTTTCTGCTGTTTTTCATGTCAGGGGCTCTCCAAATGTGACGTGGCATCCACTCTTGATTCAGTCTTTTTTGCGTTCAAAAAGTCAAAACGGTGCTCCTTCCCTTCCAAGCCTTGTTGTGTGCCCAAACAATAGTTTTCCCCCACATATGGGGAATCAACATGCTCAGTAGAAATTGCACAACAAATTTTGTGGTCCATTTTATCCTGTTACCCTTGTGAAAATAAAAAATTTGGGGCTATAGTAAAAATTTTATGAAATAATTTTCATTTTTGCTTCCACATTGCTTTAGTTCCTGTGAAGCACCTGAAGGGTTAATAAACTTCTTGAATGCGGTTTTGAGGACTTGGAGGGGTGCAGGTTTTAGAATGGTGTCACTTTTGGGTATTTTCTGTCATATCGGCCTCCCAAAGTCACTTCAAATGTGATATGGTCCCTATAAAAATAGTTTTGTAAATTTTGTTGGAAAAATTAGAAATCACTGGTCAACATTTAAACCTTCTAACTTCCTAACAAAAAAAAAATATGTTTTAAAAATTGTGCTGTTGTAAAGTAAACATATGGGAAATGTTATTTATTAACTATTTTGTGTGACATAACTCTCTGGTTTAAAGGCATAGGAATTAAAAGTTTGAAAATTGAAAAATTTTCAAAATTTTCACCAAATTGTCGTATCAAAATTTTTTACCACTATCATGAAATACAATATGTCACTAAAAACAGTCTCAGAATCAGCGGGATCCATTGAAGCGTTCCAGAGTTATTACCACATGAAGTGACACTGGTCAGAATTCAAAAATTTGGCCTGGTCATTAATGTCCAAATTGTCTCAGTCACTAAGGGGTTAATAGACAATTTACACAGGAATACTGCGCTTCAGATACACTCTGAATGATCTGTATTAGACAATTGTTCATTGGCTGTCATTGTTCTCGGCAGCACAAGTCTTGTGCCAAGAATGATAATGTTGTGTGCATGCCAAAAGATCATTTCACCTGACGATTGAGCAGTTTGTTTATTCGGAGGATTTTTCGCAGCCGATTTAGGCCGGTTACACATGTCCGTGTATTTCGGTATAAACCGGTACCAGAGATATCCGTGTCTCATGTTTCCCTGTGTGTCACATGTGGCAACCATGTGCCACCCCTGAGCAGCATCAAGATCACACGGAACGGTGCCTGGGAATCACTGTACAGTTAGCACTGTTCCCATGCGCGGGGTGCTGAACACTGCCCTCATCATGGTTCCTACCGGTGCTGCGATCAGCACCAGCAGGAGACAATGATGAGGGTAGTAGTGTCTGCTCCCGCAGTGTCCACCTGTAAAAATAAGAATAAAATAATAAAATCCTTATACTCACATGTCCTATGTGTCCCTAGCTTTAATTCTCTGACCGCTGATGCTGAGGAGCCAGGGATAATGAGCCGCACCAGCGAGCGGGCCCCGGAGCTGAGCTCAGGAGCGGTGTCCTGTCACTCAGTGAGCCCAGCTCCGGGGCCATGTGTCTATAAATTCTTAGTGGGGTTTTTCCTAAAATTGTCAGCCGTTGGACTCACTGCATACCCTATAACTGTATAGCAGACTCTCTCTTTTCTAATGGGAACATGTCGTACTTGTTACTGTGGCCCTGCTCCATGTGTCTTTAAATTCTTAGTGGGGTTTTTCCTAAAATTGTCAGCTGCTGGACTCACTGCATACCCTATAACTGTATAGCAGACTCTCTCCTTTCTAATGGGAACAAGTCGTACCTTGTTACTGTGGCCCTGCTCTGTGTGTCTTTAAATTCTTAGTGGGTTTTTTCCTAAAATTGTCAGCCATTGGACTCATTGCATACCCTATAACTGTATAGCAGACCCTCTCCTTTCTAATGGGAACATGTCGTACCTTGTTACTGTGGCCCTGCTCTATGTGTCTTTAAATTCTTAATGGGGTTTTTCCCAAATTTTGGCAGCCCTTGCAGTCACAGCATGGGCATTACCACTTATAGGAGACCCGATCCTTTATAATGGGAACATTTTTTTACTGAGACCCTCCTCTATGTCTCTTCAAAGGGGTATTGGGTTGCATCCAAATTTCTGGCAGCCCTTGCAGTCACTGGATAAGCTATAACAGTATAGGAGACCCACTTGTTAATAATGGGAACAACAAAGCATAGCCGGCTGATGGCTCTCTAACAATAGCTAGGGCCGACTGCTGGCCTTTTAAGAATAGTAAGGGCCGTCTGATGTCCCTATAAAAATAGGCTTTATGACTTTCAGAGTCCCTCCATCATAAATAAAACAGGAAGTGTCTGATGATGTGTCACACACCACATTACCAGCTAAGGTTGTAAAATGTTAAAATGACATTTCCCGGTGAATGCATTTGTCTTAAAAAAATACATAAAAAAAAACAAAACAATAGGATCTTTCTTTAGTATAAAAAACAGCGTCACCAATTTAGCAACAATGTAATCACATTGTTCAGCTCATGCACCTCCTCCTCCATCTCCGAAATGACCACATCAGTCACAAGCTGACAGCACTGCAGCACTGTCTTGGCCAAGCAGCAACAGGCTGTGCTGAAGATAACATGCTTAATACTTAATTGACAAACCGCCCAGCGCTGCAGAGTTGTTGAAAGCTGTAACACAGCAGTCTGATCTGTGGCTCTCACCGCTGAACATACAGCCAGGCATGGACGTGTGTGTCAATGTCCGGAACCTGGTGACGGAGAAATGACACCCAGAATAGATATGGTTTCCCTCTATGCCAGACCTTTCGCCGAGCTAAATACAACTCTCAGCAAAAAAAGCTGTGGAGTGGCTCCATACCGTCCCTGGCCACATTCACCTGTCCACGTGTTTGTGGTTAGGCGGTCCTTCCCAGTAAGTGCACTGGGGAGGGCACTGGTAATGTTGTGGGACCCATGCTTGTGGAAGGCGGAGACGACACCGGGAGAAACAGTGGCGGCTGGGGACCGAGTATGGACACCCGGCCGCCGCAGGCATGAGGTTATGAAAAGCTTCCGCCTCCACGAGCCTAAAAGGCCACATTTCAAGTGCAAGCAGCTGTCAAAAATTTGGCAGTATAGTATTGCAGCCTGTGGGTGGGTGGCTGCCTGCATACTTGCGCTTGCATTCCAAGGAATGGGGTAGGGAAAACTGAATGCTGCACTGGGACAAGGACGTGGACGGTGATGTCTGCAATGACAGGTGCATGGCGGGAGGCATCTTCGCATGCGCCAAGAATCACTTATGATGGGCACACTTTTAGGCAGTGACCTGGGAGTCAGAAATGGTTCCAGAGGTCTTCCCCATGCTGGTCCCATGTCTTTTCAGCACTGTATGCATGTGTCTGATGATGTGTCACACACCACATGGCCAGATAAGGTTGTAAAATGTTAAAATGACATTTCCCAGTGTATGCATTTGTCTTTGCTGAAAGCAATGCAGAAGTGCAAAATCGCATCAAAAACTACGTGTGAACATAGCCCAATGTGTGGAGGAGTATTTTTGGTTTTGGCTATTTATTTTGCCATATATACAAGTCATTACCCTGGAAAGGATGTTCCTTAATATATTTCCCAGGAAAAAACATTTTGGTTTTGTTTTTGTATGTTTTATTGTGAGTCCGTAAAAGTGGCGTAATACTCTGACAACGTTGTTGACAGCAGTGACTTGGGAGTCAGAAATGCTTCCAGGGGTCTTCCCCATGCTGTTCCCATGTCATTTGGGCACTGTTCCCATCGATTTGGGAAATTTTTAGGCCCTCTGCAGACCGCCGGGTGGAGCCGCCTGAAAAATGCTCGAGTTTCCCATAGACTTACATTGGGCTCGTTGCTCGGGTCGAGCACCCGAGTATTACAATGTGCTCGACCCGAGCAACGAGTACCCAAGCATTTTAGTGCTCGCTCATCACTAATAATAATGCCTACACACTGTAGTTCACTCCCAGAAGATTTAGGTCTGAGCCGAAAATACAACAAACAAGCGTTTTTAAATGAAAAAAAATTCTGTTGTTTACCCGAGAAACACTCAGGTAATCCTACCTTAAGTTCTTCATAGCATTCTGCAGGGTATTTACTCATGTACTGCTGAAGATCGGCAACCTCCAGAGTCAATCCTTTCAAGCATTGAGCAAGCTCCTGGATGGTACACATACTGAAGATAACCCAGGAAGAGGAGAGGAGAAAAAAAAAAAAAACTTTTTTTTTTTAAACAGGGCGGGACATACTGTTATGTACTGCAACTTAGAACTAAGGAATAGGAGGGAAAAGCTGTCCCTTCACTGAGACTCAGCTTAACCCTACGCTGGAGTGGGTGCCCTATTATGAATAGCCGCACCTAAACTCCTGCACTGAACTCAAACGAAGACATGAAGGAAGGGGAAAAGGGGTCCCTAAAAGATCTAAGGACTGGGAGCAAAACTGGAGACCTCCTAACAGAAAAGTTAGTTGCAGAAACGAAGATAAAAGGGAACAAAACTGGTGGAACAAGAAGTCCCAAGCAATCAATTGTCCAAAGCACAAAGAACTTAACAAGGCTACTTAGCCAGAGCACAAGCGTAACAACACTGATGTGCAGCATGGAATGGGAGACAGGTGCTAAGTAATAAAGAGTGAAGAGATCACGTGACCAAGACACCCAGCACCAGAGGAAAAGACTAGAAGCCAGCAAACCACAACAAGATGGCCGATAGTAAAACAACATAGATTCTAACAGCCAGACTGCCAACAGCCAAGACTTCCCTTTCCTGACAAAGAGGACGACTGTCCATGCTTTCCTCCTCCTCATCCTCCACCTTTCCACCTCTTCATTCTCCCTCTCCTCACGCCATCCACGCTGACCAGGCGGTATGAATGTTGTGTGGGTAGTAACATCTGTAGCGCATGAAACCAGCTCCTGTTCCTCCTCCTGTTCCTCCTTCTCCTCATTATCACCCAACCTGCATTGAGATGAGATGAGGCTAGGCTGTGTAGCATCAACCTGTATAGTTCCTTGCTCCATATCATGCTCCGCCTGCAATGCTCCTCTTTAATTGTGAGCAACAAGCGTTTCATTAGACAGAGAAGAAGGATGGTGACGTCATCGCCGCTCACCATCTTGATGGAGTCCTCAAAGTTTTGGAGGATGGCACAGATGTCAGACATTTATGCCCACTCATCAGCTCTTATGTGTGGAGGCTGACTTGAATACCGACAGGCGTATTGAAGCTGGTACTCAACGACTGCCCTCTGCTGCTCACAAATCCTCCCCAACATATGCAAGGTTGAGTTCTACTGTATGGTGACATCACACACCAGTTGATGAGCTGGAAGCTGCAAGCGCTGCTGAAGCACAGCGAGGGTGGTGGAAGCTGTAGCTGACTTTCCGAAATGGGCAGACTGACGGCGTACTTTGACAACCAGCTCCGGCAGATCCGGGTAAGTTTTGAAAAACCGCTGAATCACTAGGTTGAGCACATGGACAAGGCATGGTACTTGTGCGAGGTTGCCAAGCTTCAGAGCCACCACCAGGTTCTGGCCATTGTCACACACCACCATGCCTGGCTGTAGGTGCAGCGGTGACAGACAGAGTTCTGCCTGCTCTGTTAAAGCTGTCAACAACACCATAGAGGTGTGCGGTTTGTCCCATAAGCATATCAGCTTCAGCACAGCCTGTTGCCACTTGGCCGAGGCAGTACTGCAGTGCTTCCAGCTTCCTACTGATGTGGTAATTTCGGAGATGGAGGCTGAAGAGGAGGAGGAGGTGCAGGAGCTTTATAATGTAGGGGCAACCCTGATTGACCCAGGGCCCACAATCCTTAGCGTCAGGAGGATGTGTTCCGTCCGACTGGGTCCCGGCTTCCCCTATTAACCCAGTGTGCCATCAGCGAGATGTATCGTCCCTGGCCACAAGCACTTGTCCATGTGTCCGTGGTTAGGTGGACCTTCCCTGTAACTGCATTGTTGAGGGCACGGCTAATGATCTGGGACACGTGCTTGTGTAAGGCAGGGACACCACACAGGGAGAAATAGTGGCAGCTGGAAACCGAGTACTGAGGGATGGCCGCCACCATGAGGTTGAAGAAAGATTGTGTCTCCACGAGCCTAAAAGACAATATTTAAAGTGCAAGCATTTTAGAAATGTGGCAGTTTAGTGCTATGGCCTGTGAGTGGTTGGCTGCATATTTGCGCTTGCGTTCAAAGGACTGGGGCAGGGACAAATGAATGCAGCCCTGGGACAAGGATGTGCACGTGGTTGCTGATGGTGGTGGTTGTGAGTGTCAAACTACAGGTGCAGGGCAGGAGGCATCTTCGCCTGCACCATGGACAGAGGATTGGCGTGCACGCACAACAGCGGTACAGGCAGTATTGTCACCCTTAGACACTGTTTCTGGACTCTGGCATTATTAGTCGGGTGCTTTGCTGTCATGTGCCTGAGCTTGCTGGTGGTGGTCAGGCTGGTAGTTTTGCTGCCCCTGATGATGCTGGCATGGCAGATTTTGCAAATAGCCTTTTTTGGGTTAACTGGACAGTTTTTAAAAAAGAGCCAGACTCTGGAAGACCTAACAGTTGGACTGGCAACTTTCCTCATGTTAATGTCCCACCTCGTCTTCCCCGTATGCACCCTGGGCCTCCTTCTGACTCGCTGGCAATTGTGTCTCATCATCATCATCCACCTCTTGCGACAGTAATTGCACTTTTCGACCGTCGCCTTTATGTAACCATGGCTGTTCAAATATTTGGGCATAGCTACATGTGATCTCTTCTTGCCCCACTTGAAACGGGCCAGGAGAGAGGCCCAAATCTATAAATGGGAAAGTAAACAGCTCTTCTGAGCGTTCAAGTGTGGGATCAGTTGTCTCTGGGCACTCGGCATAGTGGGAGTAAGGAGGATCAGGGTGAGGAATATGTAGTCCATACTCATGGCTACTGAGACTGGACAGTGTGAAAGACGGTGGTGGTGGTGGCAAAGTGACTGGAAGCATTATATGCTATCCAACCAACAACCTTTTCACACTGCTCTGGCTTTAAGAGTGGGGTTCCGCTGCCCCCTACAAAGTGGGACAGGAAGATAGGGTGACCATGATGTGGGTGCTTGTTGTGCTCACTCAGCAGACATAATTTCAGCTTGCCCACGGCATAGGCCTTTGCGTGCACCATCACCATTACGTCCACTTCACTGTCCCTTGCCAAGCGTTTTGCCCATTTTAAATGGAGTGTAATTTTTGGCCCGCTCCAAAAAATGTCACGATTATAACTGCAGTAATATCGGATCACGTCTGATGACCAGGATTTTAGGCAATGGCCTTATAGATGTGGTATTGGTCAGCGATCAAGTGTGAATAGGATGAACAACACACAACTGGCAGACTTTAAATGGAGGGTAATATGTAGCTTGCTCCAAAAAATGTCACGATTATCTCCTCAGTAATATCGGATAACGTCTGATGACTACGGTTTTAGGCAGTGGCCTTATAAATGTGGTATTGGTCAGCGACCAAGTGTGAATAGGATGAACAACACACAACTGGCAGACTTTAAATGGAGGGTAATATTTGGCACGCTCCAAAAAATGTCATGATTACTGCAGTAATATCAGATGACGTCTGATGACCACGGTTTTAGGCAGTGGCCTTATAGATGTGGTATTGGTCAGCGATCAAGTGTGAATAGGATGAACAACACACAACTGGCAGACTTTAAATGGAGGGTAATATTTGGCACGCTCCAAAAAATGTCATGATTACTGCAGTAATATCAGATGACGTCTGATGACCACGGTTTTAGGCAGTGGCCTTATAGATGTGGTATTGGTCATAGACCAAGTGTGAATAGCATGAATAACACACAGCTGGCAGACTTTAAATGGAGGGTAAAATTTGGCATGCTCCAAAAAATGTCATGATTATTACAGCAGTAATATCGGATAATGTCTGATGACCATGGTTTTAGGCAGTGGCCTTATAGATGTGGCATTGGTCAGCGACCAAGTGTGAATATGTTGAACAACACATAACTTGCAGACTTTAAATGGAGGGTAAAATTTGGCATGCTCCAAGAAATGTCACGATTATTACAGAAGTAATATCATATCACGTCTGACCACGGTTTTAAGCAGTGGCGTTATAGATATAAATAATCAGGATTAAGAGCAAAAACAATTTGGATGTGAATGTATTTTAATGCACACCTGAAACACACTTCTTTTTTGTGTAGCATCATGGGAAAGTGTAAAGAAATCAGCCAAGATATCAGGAAGAGAAATGTGGACTTTCACAAGTCTGGCTCATCCTTGGGTACAATTTCAAGATACCTGAAGGTGCCTCGCTCATCTGTACAAACAATTATACATAAGTACAAACAAGATGGGAATGTCCAGCATTCATACTGCTCAGGAAGGTAATGGGTTCTGTGTCCCAGACATGAACGTGCTTTGGTCCAACATGTGAATATAAATCCAAGGACAAAAGCAAAAGACCTTGTGAAGATGATGGCAGAAGCTGATAAGATTGTGTCAATATCCACAGTGAAACGAGTACTGTATCAACATAGGCTGAAAGTCCATGCTGCCAGGAAGAAGTCATTACTCCAAAAGAAACATAAAGAAACCAGATTAATATTTGTAAATGTACACAGGAACAAAGACCTTAATTTTTGGAAACTTGTCCTGTGGTCTGAAGAAACTAAAATTGAACTTTTTGGGCATAATGACCATCGTTAAGTTTGGAGGAAAAAGGGAGAAGCTTGGAAGCCTAAGAATACCATCCCAACTGTGAAATACGGGGGTGGCATCATCATGTTGTGGGGTTGTTTTGCTGCAGGAGGGTCTGGTGCCCTTCACAAAATAGATGGCATCATGAGAAAAGAAGATCATGTGACAATACTGAAGCAACATCTCAAGACATCAGCTAGGAAGTTAAAGCTTGGTAAGAAATGCGTCTTCCAAATGGACAATGACCTGAAACTGTAATGCACACGCCCGGGCTGAGCGGCGTGTGCGTGCGATTCCACTGGACCATGCCGGAGAGTGAATGCCTGGAGGGGCGTAACTAGGTATTCACCCGATCCGACCAGGGTCGCACGACGGCATACGATGCCAGTGCAACAAGGAGGAACCGAGCAGAGGGACCAGGTGCTACTCCAGGACAGACCCCGGACACAGCTGTTGACCCACACAGGGGAATACAGGAACAGACAGGTTAGGCTGGCACACAGACTGGTGGGTATAGGCAGGCACGACTGGTATGCAGGCAGGCGGGTATGCAGGCAGGGGGGTACAGGCAAGCACGGCTAGAGTGCAGACAGGGAGGCGCTAGCAGGTAGGAACACAGGCGGGATAGGACCCAGTGCACAGTGGGACTCAGGAACAGAACCACAGATGTGGCGGACAAACACAGCAGAGTGAGGCCGCCCAGAGAGGCGAGCGAGAGCAGGGCAGGACGAGACCGCCTAAAGCGGCGAGCGAGAGCAGGGCAGGACGAGGCCGCCCGGAGCGGCGAGCAAGAGCAGAGCAGGACGAGGCCGCCTGGAGCGGCGAGCAAGAGCAGAGCAGGACAAGGCCGCCCGGAGCAGCGAGCAAGAGCAGAGCAGGACAAGGCCGCCCGGAGCAAGAGCAGAGCAGGACGAGGCCGCCCGGAGCGGTGAGCAAGAGCAGAGCAGGACGAGGCCGCCTGGAGCGGTGAGCAAGAACAGAGCAAGACAAGGCCGCCCGGAGCGGCGAGCAAGAGCAGAGCAAGACAAGGCCGCTCGGAGCAAGAGCAGAGCAGGACAAGGCCGCCTGGAGCGGCGAGCAAGAGCAGAGCAGGCTAGAACCGCCAGGAGCGGCGAGCAAGAGCAGAGCAGGCTAGAACCGCCGGAGCGGTGAGCAAGAGCAGAGCAGGCTAGAACCGCCAGAGCGGTGAGCAAAGGCAGAGCAGGCTAGAACCGCCGGAGCGGTGAGCAAAGGCAGAGCAGGCTAGAACCGCCGGAGCGGTGAGCAAAGGCAGAGCAGGCTAGATCCGCCGGAGCGGTGAGCAAAGGCAGAGCAGGCTAGAACCGCCGGAGCAGTGAGCAAAGGCAGAGCAGGCTAGAACAGGGCTCTGTTCACACGGAACAGACAGGAAGGGAAAGGCAGAACCAGATACCCACAAGGCCGCTCGGAGCAAGAGCAGAGCAGGACAAGGCCGCCTGGAGCGGCGAGCAAGAGCAGAGCAGGCTAGAACCGCCAGGAGCGGCGAGCAAGAGCAGAGCAGGCTAGAACCGCCGGAGCGGTGAGCAAGAGCAGAGCAGGCTAGAACCACCAGAGCGGTGAGCAAAGGCAGAGCAGGCTAGAACCGCCGGAGCGGTGAGCAAAGGCAGAGCAGGCTAGAACCGCCGGAGCGGTGAGCAAAGGCAGAGCAGGCTAGATCCGCCGGAGCGGTGAGCAAAGGCAGAGCAGGCTAGAACCGCCAGAGCGGTGAGCAAAGGCAGAGCAGGCTAGAACCGCCAGAGCGGTGAGCAAAGGCAGAGCAGACTAGAACCGCCGGAGCGGTGAGCAAAGGCAGAGCAGGCTAGAACCGCCGGAGCGGTGAGCAAAGGCAGAGCAGGCTAGAACCGCTGGAGCGGTGAGCAAAGGCAGAGCAGGCTAGAACCGCCGGAGCGGTGAGCAAAGGCAGAGCAGGCTAGAACCGCCGGAGCGGTGAGCAAAGGCAGATCAGGCTAGAACCGCCAGAGCAGTGAGCAAAGGCAGAGCAGGCTAGAACCGCCGGAGCGGTGAGCAAAGGCAGAGCAGGCTAGAACCGCCGGAGCGGTGAGCAAAGGCAGAGCAGGCTAGAACCGCCGGAGCAGTGAGCAAAGGCAGAGCAGGCTAGAACAGGGCTCTGTTCACACGGAACAGACAGGAAGGGAAAGGCAGAACCAGATACCCACAGGGTACTTGCAGTGAAGTAGCGAGTGGACCACAAACTCACAACTGGGAGTACAGTGACAACGAGCAGGAGTTAGGTACGAGTTCAGACTGTGCAGAAAAAGGAAAGGTTCGGACGTAGAGAAACACGGGAAAACAGGCTAGAAGAGTATACAGACAAGAACAGACACAGTAGCAAGATACAGGAGCGGGTCTAGGAATGCAGCCCCTAGAAGGTGGGAGGAACAGGCCAGGAGCGTGTTCAGACAGGACAGACAAGATACAGGAGCGGGTCTAGGTATGCGGCCCCTAGAAGGCGAGACGAACAGGCAAGGAGCGTGTTCAGACAGGCCTGGAAATACAGCCTCCAGGATAGGCAGACAAGAGAACACAGAAGGGGACCTGGCACAATCAGAGTGAAAGACCACACTGAATGAAACACAGTGCTCAGGCAGGGATTCATTGGAGTAGCTGGGTTAAATAGCAGATGACAGACAGCAATAGGCTGAGAACACACAAGGGGTGTGCCTGCAGCAGGTACAAGAAACAGGAAGTGATCGGGCGCCGCCCTTAAGCAGCAGACACAGAGGCAAGAAAACAGCATGGAGGGAAGCCAGGCTAGCAGACTGGACTGGAGATCAAGTGCGCGCTCTTGCACAGTGGGAGATGGACCACTATGCAAGGACGCCGCCAGGTATGTTACAGAAACATACTGCCAAAATGCTAACAAAGTGGCTTAAGGATAACAAAGTCAATGTTTTGAAGTGGCCATTACAGAACCCTCATCTCAATCCTATTGAAAATTTATGGGCAAAGCTGAAAACGCAGGTGTGAGCAAGGCGACCTACAAACCTGGATCAGTTACACCAGTTTTGTCAGGAGGAATGGGCCCGAATTCCGACCAACTATTGTGAGAAGCTTGTGGAAGTCAGATCCAAGTCATTCAGTTTAAGGGCAATGGCACCAAATACTAATGAAATGTATGTAAACTTTTGACTTTGTAGTAAGTAATAAAAATGCCTTAAAACATTCTCTCTCTCTCATTATTCTGGCATTTTGGCAAATATTAAAAATTATGGTAATCCTAATTGACCTAAAATGGGAAAGGTTTATTCTGATTTCAAGTTATATATTGAGAAAAACATGCATATGTGTCTTTTTATATAGTGTATGTAAACTTCTGGTGTCAACTGTATATACAACTCCAATTTATAAGGAGGTTTTTCTCTAAAATTCTGCAGGAATCAGAGTGGAAAAGATTGCATTAATTCTAGGGGAGAAAATCAACTTAAATACAACACATAACATTCATAGTACAGCAGGTCCTATTTCACAACTTCAAACTTTTACAGTCAACTTTTTACAGACTGATGATGTCATAACAGTCATGACAAATCAAAGGCTGTCCTAGAGACTCCGAATGTAAGAGATCCGCAGGCCTCCCGTCTACCTGCCAGGTGCCACTGCCCTGGAACATGAACCGGAGTCTTGCAAATCGATCCGCTCATCTCAAATTGGGACTTGGATTTATTTTTGTCATTTTTAGTTGTATCTGAAGCGCCCCCTGGGCCGTGGGGTACTCGGTAGCCGGGTCGGTCGATGCTGGGGATGTCATGGTGGCGGTGACCCGGTCCGCGACCCAGAGCGGTCAATTAAAGGAAAAGTAAAACGGGAATAAAGTTTTTGGAGAATAATATTTTGTGACGCCACCTGTGGTATGCGGCTATATAGGGCTACCGCTGCGGTGCAGATCCACTGGAGCCGATGGTGACGCAGCAAAGTTGGTTCAGTTCTCCACAGGCAGAGCTTAGCTCCAGGGCAGTGTAGATGGTGATTTTATGAGGTAGATGTTGTCGGTGCAGTGTAGTGCAGGGCAGTTGATGGCGCATCAATTATTCAAGGACACAGTGGGTCTTCAGGTTTTACTCACAGTTGTTCAAGACTCCAGGTTACAGTTACCGGTGTGTAACATCGTCCTGTGTCCTCCGGGGTAGGGGTCCAGCAAACCCTCAGGTATCTCAGGAGCACTTACACGGGACCCCGTTCTATGTACCTTTTTCGGTCGTCTCACTGCGCTGGCTCTCACCCTCCTGCCCTGCACCTCACAATCAGTGTCCCAAGCTAGTGGCCTCGGGTCTTGTCGGGCGACGTGCTCTCAGTCCCCTGGACCCTATGCGGCCACCTTTTCGGCGATGTAATTGTGGATTTTGGCTGCAACACCTTGAAAATGCTGCTGCCTCCGGTTGGCTAGCTGAGAGTGGTTGTTCTCAACTAGTTTGGGGCCGGTCCCCTTCTGCAGCCTGATCCCTCCACGTCAGCGTGAATTCGGGGTCACGGGTTGCCTCTGCACTCGCCGTGCCTCTGGGATCCCTTCTGTCTTCCTGGAACCCTCCTCACTGCTCCTCTCTTCTTTCCTCTCTCTCTCTCTCCTCCTTGCTCTCCTGAGCAGAGCTCCTCCTGAGCTCTCACAGACTCCTCTCCACTCAACTCTTTCTCCTGACTCCAAGTCTGTGCTCTACTGAACTTCTTCCTCCATCCACACAAACTACATGGTTCCCCCTCTCTTGGTTCCCCCCCTTCCAGCCAGGGACAGGGCTCCGCAGTGAACAAGTGCATATTGCACCGCCTGCTGGTCTGGCGTGGTGTAGTGTTGGATGTAGATGTGTGGGTCCTGGGTAGTACTCCATCCTTACCTAAGAGTGGGGTACCACACCTCTGGGTGAGATGCAGTACCTCTGTGGCAACTGGACCTGCAGGGACGCCACATTAGTCAGAACTCTTTCATTTTTACATAAGCATCACTATATGACATCTGGCTTTTTTGGTGTCTTTAAGGCCGAGTTCACACAGAGAGTAAATACTCATTATTGCATTTTCGCTGCCTTTTTTATGAATTTTCTCCCTTATTTGATGTGTTTTTGGTGCAGATGTTGAAGCTGTATTTTAAATGTGTTTTTATAATACAGGAAAGCTTTGATTCTGCACGTATTTGGCTGAGTGCAGGCGCCGGGCAGCATAATAACGCTGTTATCCTGCAGATTAACCCCATATGTGCAGGCTAATAGCGTTATTTCTGGTGACGGTTTCCCTTTAAGCTGTGTATCTAATCCTATCATGTGCAGTTCAATCAAATAATACAGTCTGCTGAGCTGTGTATCTCATCCTATCATGTTTAGTCCAATCAAATAATGGAGACTGCGTTCCCCTTCATCTGGTATTAACCAGAATGCCCTGGGCACATTGCCATTAGGGTGGAAAAGCTCCTTGAAAATAATAAAAAAATATGAAAAAGATGACAGCACCGGGGTCTTTGAAAAATTGATACAATGTGGATTTGTTACCACCACAAAGTGCCCATATACAGATATAAATATAGGTCAAGACTACATTGATTATAGTATTTATTAGGAAAAAAGTGAACGAAGAATGAATTAATAAAGATCACAAAAAAATTATCAAACATGATTCATAATAAGGGCTGGTTCGACAGGTAGGCAGGGTAGGCACTAGCCTAGGGCGCTACCCCTTGTCTCCCCGAGGGGGCTCAGTTTAAAAAAAAAATGACATTGTTTCAGCCCCTTCCTCCAGTCACAGGCATTCAGTGAGTCACTAACACCGCTCACCGCCTGTCGCTCCCTCTCTGCACTGAATTGTATTTGCCTCTTTAAGACAATCTGAGCGCTGCCCAGGACAGGAGCAAAAGAGCTGTAATCAGTTCCCTCCCCTGCCGGTAACTCCAACAAGACGCAGGCTACTTCCGGTGTGTTCTCTGTTACAGGATGGCGCCACACTGGAATACGGCACTAGAAACGCCATCAGTTTTGTTACAAGTTGCATCTGTCACATGACCTTAATTGAAACCCACGGCCTCCATTATACTAACAGCTATATTAGTTTCCATCACTATCCTTGGGTAGGACATGTAAAATATAGAATGTCAGGGATGAATAACGCTATTTGTCCCTTGTAATGTGTAATTGGTCCACAAACAATGAACGATTCTATATAGAACTTTGACATTGCGCTCCCTTTTAAGCCTCATCCCTAAAGTACGCCACATTTTTTTTACTTGTGCTGGTATTTTTTTGGTGAGAAAAGTAATAATTTGAGTGGAAGTGGTCGTCAGAGATTATTATCGGACTGATCGGAGGGAGGAGGTGCAGTATTAGGGGTCCTGTTACCTCAGTTTCTTGCCTATTCCTTTGGTGGGGGTCACCATAGGCTTCATTTGCCTAAGGCTCCAAAATACCTTGTCCTTATCATGATATTAATAAAAATAACAAAAAGCAGGTCTGTATATGAGAAGAATTTAACCAAACGCACAAAAGACACTTAGATGTTTTATATATACATATATATATATTTGTGCAATAAAGTTGTTACAAATTTGCAATGATGATAAAAGAAAGTGTGTAGATACAGTGACTTTCTATAGAAAGGAGCAGATGATGATGATTCTGCTCCTCAGGCCTCGGCTTACACTTTTGCCGCTTTTGGACATCCAGGTCTGGATCACACATGAGAGAGGAGAAGAGCAGGAATGTGTGACTTGTGATCTGTATAGTTGGAGTTTTCCTGGATTCCTTCAGCATCGCGATTAGCCATATGGCCTTCTGTCTGACCATGGTCAGGAAGGTGAAGGAGCAGCCGCTTCCTTCTGTCTGACCATGGCCTGGTAGAGGAAGGAGCAGCCGCTTCCTTCTGTCTGTACATGGCCTGGTAGAGGAAGGAGCAGCCGCTTCCTTCTGTCTGTACATGGCCAAGTAGGAGAAGGAGCAGCCGCTTCCTTCTGTCTGTACATGGCCAAGTAGGAGAAGGAGCAGCCGCTTCCTTCTTTATGTCCATATCTTGTAGTCGTCTCCTTACCACCACATTGTAGATGAGTCGTCCAGATGGTGACATAACAAGTATGGCTGAAAGAAGTCCTTCAATTTCAGCCTTTAATTACTTGCTATGTTGATCCAGAGGAAGGCGAAAAATAACCCTGAGGACTCGTTGCTGGATCATCCTCATATCAAGGGAAAAAAATTCCTTCCTGACCCCAAATATGGCGATCGGAATAAATCCCTGGATGTTTGGTGCTCAAATCTACTTGGATGTTATGTGGTGGAAGCTTGGTAGGTTTGTCACAGTCCGGTAAATAAGAAAGTCCAGTGTAATTGTCTCATCCGATTAATGTAAATCTTCATTCCTGGATGTTGCTGGAATGGGGCTGATTTTTATCAGCCTAATACTCCTGCTGTAAGAAGAGAAATATACACGTCTGAGAATCAGCCCCTCACATACAGTATATACAGTACTAGGGGGATATAGCGATAAGGTGTATAGTGGGTAAGTGTGTTACTGGGTAGTGATAACACTATGGATGTCTGTATGTGTTGTACTTACATAGCAATATGGGAATGGTGGGTCGGCTCTGCCGGACTCCACATCGCTCCAGTCTATAGAATAGAAAAACGGATGCGATCTGATGGATGATGTAATGGCAGATCGGGCAGATGGAGATTTGCAGAGAAGCTAGAAAATGATAGAGACCATTAGTCATTATATTATGTATTATTACTGACAAGTTTTTACACAATGTCTATGGACTATTCCCATCTTATCTTCTATCTCTTTTAGTAATCCCCCCATCATACTTATCCATCTGATCTTACTCACCCCTTTTATGATGTCCATGGTATGACAGCAGATCCCAGGTGGAAAATAAGGGATGTCATCACGCAGAGACTGGTGGTATTCATCCATTGTGCCTTTGCAATAGAATGGCTGGTCACCTACACTCATTATATATAAGATGACGCCGAAGGAAAAGGAGTCTGCCAGATGGTTGTAGCCTTTACTGTCCATTATCTGTGGAAACATGAGATTGGAGAGGAGCTTAATATACCGGGAAGGGGATTTACACACAGAGACTATGAGGACCGGTCTGTGATTAGATATCAGCAGGATACATTGGGATCAGATTATCCCTCAATCCTACTATTGGCATCAATCACACAGAGATGTTCCTTACCTCGGGCGCTATGTAACCCTTAGTGCCAACCTTGTTCTTCACTATGCCATCCTCAAATACATTCATGGCTGCTAAGCCAAAGTCGGAGATTTTGATGTGTCCGGTGTCTTGGAGGAGGATATTATCTGGCTTCAGGTCACTGCAGGGAGAAGGAGCAGATACTGATTGTGAGGACAATTCATGGAAAGAACTTTCTACAATAGATATGTAAGGAGACAACAGAGAGTCACAGGTGACAGATTTATGAAGGTGAAATGATTACCGATGTATGATGCCGCGTTCATGCAGGAACTGGAGTCCGCACACCATCTCTGCCGCAAAGAGTCTGTGGAGTAGAAAGGATGGATCAGTGGTTACATGCACAATCATACAGAGAACATGAGGAGATCACACACGTGTCCTTTTCATGTCATTATTTTCTCCTGTTGTCGTTGTCCATTGCTCTAGGACTACAGTGCGAGGGCAACGGATTATTAATATTCAGTATAAGACATTTACCTTGTTGTCCTTGTGTTAAACAGCATTGAATCTGCCATGTGGTCAAACAGGTCTCCTCTGGCCATATAGTCCATGGCTATCACATACTCCAATGGTGATTCCATAAACGCCCGCATAGTCATTAGGTAGGGGCATCCTGCTGCCATTCTCAGGACTTCTAGCTCTGTAGAGAATATGTCCTCTCTACAATAACTTCTGTCCATGATTTTAATGGCCTGAAGTCCTTCATTAACCAGATCTAATGCCAAGATGACCTGGAGAAAAATCACAACAGATCAGACCAAACTCCCATCTATTAGTGTGTAGTAGTTCACTAGTTTATCTCATACATCATTACATATGAGAATCCTGTAATGAATATGTACAACCCTCCTGTGCATCTGGTGCAGGATACATTGATGAACATGGTGGAGGATAAATTCACACTTACATTTCCGAAGCCTCCCTTTCCAAGAACTTTCTGGAAGTCAAGGCTGTCAAAGTCAATAGTATTATTAGTGTTGACCACTTCTCTCAGGGGTGAAATACAGATTCTAGCATCACCGTGGTCTTCTGCTGGCATGTCTGCTATGTCAGGGGGTATCATAAGGCCTCCATCTGCTGAGAAAATACAAGATTTATTAAACCCTTTGCGAACACATAATGGAAATGTTTGTCATGTTGTGCATAAAATGTATGAAGCGGGCTCATTAGCTGAGCATGCACCATATCAGGCAGATGCTGGCTGTATTACATAGCTGACACTTGCCTATAACTGCAGCGACTGGAGCACACTCCAATTACTGTAGTTTAACCATTTCAATGCTGACAGTGATATTTAAATGAAGCTATTGCCGATTTGTGTGCACCAGCACCTATTAACCCCCCAGGACACTATTGCAGGGGGTCAATTGTTTAAAATGACTACCTGGGCCTACTGCTGAAAGCCCCAGTCTGTCACTTTTGGCCTAGTGTTAAGACCAGCCTGGCTTAATTTCATACGAGAATGTCAATTTATCTATATACAGTTCTACCACAGTATATAGTACAAGCGATCAGAAAATCACAGGTTTAAGTCCCCAAGGAAACTAAAAAGTGAAGTAAATAAAAAAAATAGTTTAAAAAAGGGAAAATGTAAAAAATATTTGAATCACCAAATTGACATAATTATAATCATATTTATAAGCACATCTTGTATCACGACATCCGCATAAGTCCGATTTCCAAAAATATAAAATTAAATATTGCAAACAGTGAACACTAACATGATAAAAAAATTAAACATTAGAATTGCATTTTTGGGGGGCGCTGTATCCACCTAAAAAATTGCAATAAAAAGATATCACAATGTCCTGTCTACCCAGGAAAGGTATCAATAAAAGCTACAGTTCACCACGCAAAAAATCATCAAGCCCTCACACATCTCCATCCAGCGATCACAATCACACAGTTCCAATGTCTCAGAACATGGCCACACAAACCATTTGTTTAAATAAAATTCTTAAGTATTTTTTAGAAACCCCTATGCAAGTTCAGCAGTATCATAGCTGTAACTGACATGGAGAATCATTTTGTCAGGTCATTTTTACCACTCAATGAACATCTAGAAAAAAACAATGTTGGAATCACTTTTTTTCCACAATTTTACCACAGATTAAATCTTTTTCCCCGTGCTCCAGAACATTGAATGGTAAAATAAATAATGTTCAAAACTACAGCTCGGCCACTGAAAAAACAAGTCCACATACAGCTACATTGCCAGAAAAATTAATAAATAAATAGTTATGGGTTTTCAAAGGAGGGGGAGAAAAAAAAAGGTTGCCTGGTCAATAAGGGGTTAACAAATGTAGCTCCAGAGAAAATATTATAATTTTAAATGGCATTATGTAAATGAGCAGGAAATGTCTAATATTTGGGCTCTCATTTATCAAAACTGTCCAATAGCAAAACTGTCCCTGTTGTCCATAGCAACGAATCACAACATAGATTCCATCTCTTAACATTCTATGGAACAATGAAAGCTGCATTGTGATTGGTTGCTATGGGCAACAAGGACAGTTTTTCTGCACTTTTGATAATTGATGCCAGTACATAATATTAGGAGTATAATCCTCCTCACCCCCAGTCTTATTACACTGAGCAGATCCATCTTACCTGGTCCATCTGTATCCAGTGATGTGTTTGGTGGAGAAACACTCAGCTGTTTGTTCTCTGGGATGGAGATGTTTTCAGCTGATGACCTCGACCTCCGTAATGCACCATTCCCATTTATAATGGGTTTAGCGTAGATGAGACGTCTTCTACATTGGACAACCCAGTCTCTGCTGTTCCTGATCCTCTTCTGGGCTGCCGCTCTTTGTAGTTTCGGTGCCTCCAGACTTTCAGATCTGGAGGATGTGACTTGTCTCGGTGTCTCTTGGAGAACCTCTTCCAGCTCTAACTCTGCGCTGATGTTTCTCCTCTTATTGAGGATGACATCTTTGTTCCTCCTCCGTATTTCAGGGACCAGATCTCCGAGTTTTTTCAAGGAGATAAGTATGGCCCTCTGAAGCTCAGCGGACGTTGCAGAGTGAGACTCCATGAGGGTCTCCATTTTCCTTCTCTCTGTAAGGATCTCATGTCTTTTGGTCTTTCTCATTTTGTCCAGAGTTTGACGTTTGGACGCCATTTCTGAGGCGTCAGTGTCCACGTCCGGTAGTATAAAGCCTTTTCGCCCAATAGCGAACAATGGTACCTGCTCTTCATTTAATCCTCTCCTCTCACTGAGAACCCGATCTCTATGGGCTCTTCTTCTCTCTTTATCCATTTTATAATCAATTTTTGCTTCGTTCGTGACGAAAAACAAAAGGGGCTGCCTCACCCTTGGGAGTCTGTAAGGCAGTGGTTTCCCTTAGGACGGAACACTGGGATATAGAATGTGGTGATGTCATCACATCACTTGTGACATCATTTTCATTCTGATCTCACCTCACAATGAGATAGATGGATAGATAGATAGATAGATAGATAGATAGATAGATAGATAGATAGATAGATAGATAGATAGATAGATAAGAAAAAAGATAAAAAACAGCACAAGCAAAAAGTTTAGGTGAAAAGCCCCCTGTTATATACCAGTCCTCTTATATAATCCAAAAATATGTAGGCAGCACACAGATGAAGTAGAAAAATTTATATTATGTAATAGCCCATGTAGCTTCAGAAAGGTGCACAATACTGGACCGAAACGTCGCCACATGGGCTATTAAATAATAAAAAAAAAAATTTCTTCAACTGTGTGCTGCCTCCATATTTTTGGATTAGATAGATAGATAGATATCAAATTTGGAGGATGTTGAACCAAACTTTTGCTTATAAATAAATAAATATATATATATATGCACTGTGTGCTCAATTTGCATTTTTGATTATTCATTTTAATATTGAACAACTCCAGTGCAGTCGGTCAATTTAAAACGTTAATAAACCTGAACCCTGAATATTTAGGAAAATAAAAGTGAGGTTTTGTCTTTCTTATGAGAATATCTATGTGTGCAGAATTATTATTGTTTTTTTTAAACTCGTTTCTTGAAGAATTCTTTATAATAAATGTTACAAACATACAGCAATAAGATATAAATCCGAATCCTGTTATAAACATCAGTAAATATCCATTTTAAAACAATGTTGCAGGTATTGTATCACACGTTTAACAATAGGTAACTGCAATACAGTAAAATATTTAATATATATAATCGTCTTATCCTGTCTCTCTGTCCAGGAAATCCCGCGTCGCTGATTGGTCCGGCCGCGGCCAATCAGCGACGCGGGATTTCAGAAAAAGATGGCGGCCGTTAGCGGCTCATCTGCCGGACGGAAGTCAGCGGCGATGCAGCCGGGAGATGAGCGGCGCTAGCTGCTCATCTCCCCGCTGCTGGCAGCACAAGTACCCCGACGGGCGGCGCCGCTGACCTCCATGCGGCTACTGTCGGGAGATCAGCGGCTTGGGCCGCTGATCTCCCGACGGCAAGTGTGAAGGGAGGGACGGCGCCGCTGCCCGGTCCTCAGTAATACGGTTCGCTGATTTAAACACCGCTCTGCTGATTGGTCGCGGCCGCTACCAATCAGTGAGATTGCCGCCAAATTTAAACAACGCTCTGCTGATTGGTCGCGGCCGCCAGCAGCGAACAATCAGGGAGATTGGCGCCAAATTTAAACACCGCTCTGCTGATTGGTCGCAGTCGCCACCAATCAGCATTATTGGCGCCAAATCTAAACCCCGCTCTGCTGATTGGTCGCGACCGCTGGCCGCGACCAGTCAGCGATATTGGCGCCAAATTTAAACACCGTTTTGCTGATTGGTCGCGGTCGCGACTAATCACCGATTTTAGCGCCAAATTTAAACAAGCTCTCCGGTCCTCACTAACACAGTTCGCTGAATGGTCGCGGCCGCCACCCGCAACCAATCACCGATATTGCCGCCAAATTTAAACACCGTTTTGCTGATTGGTCGCGGTTGCCGGCCGCGACCAATCAGCGATTTTGGCGCCAAATTTAAACAACGCTCTGCTGAATGCGCCCGGTCAGCCGCGTACATATTGTAGAATACCCGATGCGTTAGAATCGGGCCACCATCTAGTATTAATATATAGGACATTGAAGTATCGGAATTATGTGAATATTACAGAGATCAAAGTATTTATTATTCAAGACAGGAGGACAGTCTTCTTGATCCATTTTATATCAGGAATCTCATCATCCCATGTATTTAGGAACCTGGAGCACATCGGGCTGCTACATATTTTTTAATTTCTTTGATTATTATTATTTATTCTTTCTGAATAATCTATTATTTTTTATTCCTTATGGTTCATTTTTCATTATTTTTCTTTATTTTTCATCTTTTATCTTTATTTTTCCCCTTTTTTCATCTTTATTTTTTTATTTTATTTTATTTTTTATTAATTTTATTTTTTCCTTTATTTTTTTTCATCTTCATTTTTATTTTATTTTTCTTTCCTCTTATTCAGTCTTTTCCTATGTTTTTTTCCCTTCCTCTACACTTTTTATCTGCTCCTAGCATGGTTTCATTTTCCACCTCTTTCTCTCTTCTGTTTTTTTATGACAATAAAACTACCCCTCCTGCTTTCCCACCCATTCCTCATGTTCTGCTCCATCCGTTAGTGGCCTGACATACAGTACAGACCAAAAGTTTGGACACACCTTCTCATTTAAAGATTTTTCTGTATTTTCATGACTATGAAAATTGTACATTCACACTGAAGGCATCAAAACTTTGAATTAACACATGTGGAATTATATACTTAACAAAAAAGTGTGAAACAACTGAAAATATGTCTTATATTCTAGGTTCTTCAAAGTAGCCACCTTTTGCTTTGATGACTGCTTTGCACACTCTTGGCATTCTCTTGATGAGCTTCAAGAGGTAGTCACCGGAAATGGTTTTCACTTCACAGGTGTGCCCTGTCAGGTTTAATAAGTGGGATTTCTTGCCTTTTAAATGGCGTTGGGACCATCAGTTGTGTTGTGCAGAAGTCTGGTGGATACACAGCTGATAGTCCTACTGAATAGACTGTTAGAATTTGTATTATGGCAAGAAAAAAGCAGCTAAGCAAAGAAAAACGAGTGGCCATCATTGCTTTAAGAAATGAAGGTCAGTCAGTGCGAAAAATTGGGAAAACTTTGAAAGTGTCCCCAAGTGCAGTTGCAAAAACCATCAAACGCTACAAAGAAACTGGCTCACATGAGGACCGCCCCAGGAAAGGAAGACCAAGAGTCACCTCTGCTTCTGAGGATAAGTTTATCCGAGTCACCAGCCTCAGAAATCGCAGGTTAACAGCAGCTCAGATTAGAGACCAGGTCAATGCCACACAGAGTTCTAGCAGCAGACACATCTCTTCAACAACTGTTAAGAGGAGACTTTGTGCAGCAGGCCTTCATGGTAAAATAGCTGCTAGAAAACCACTGCTAAGGACAGGCTACAAGCAGAAGAGACTTGTTTGGGCTAAAGAACACAAGGAATGGACATTAGACCAGTGGAAATCTGTGCTTTGGTCTGATGAGTCCAAATTTGAGATCTTTGGTTCCAACCACCGTGTCTTTGTGCGACGCAGAAAAGGTGAACGGATGGACTCTACATGCCTGGTTCCCACCGTGAAGCATGGAGGAGGAGGTGTGATGGTGTGGGGGTGCTTTGCTGGTGACACTGTTGGGGATTTAATCAAAATTGAAGGCATACTGAACCAGCATGGCTACCACAGCATCTTGCAATGGCATGCTATTCTATCCGGTTTGCGCTTAGTTGGACAATCATTTATTTTTCAACAGGACAATGACCCCAAACACACCTCCAGGCTGTGTAAGGGCTATTTGACCAAGAGGGAGAGTGAAGGGGTGCTACGCCAGATGACCTGGCCTCCACAGTCACCAGACCTGAACCCAATCGAGATGGTTTGGGGTGAGCTGGACCGCAGAGTGAAGGCAAAAGGGCCAACAAGTGCTAAGCATCTCTGGGAACTCCTTCAAGATTGTTCTAAGACCATTTCCGGTGACTACCTCTTGAAGCTCATCAAGAGAATGCCAAGAATGTGCAAAGCAGTCATCAAAGCAAAAGGTGGCTACTTTGAAGAACCTAGAATATAAGACATATTTTCAGTGGTTTCACACTTTTTTGTTAAGTATATAATTCCACATGTGTTAATTCATAGTTTTGATGCCTGCAGTGTGAATGTAAAATTTTCATAGTCATGAAAATACAGAAAAATATTTCAATGAGATGGTTCCGCTTTGTATCTTATTTTAGTTTGGGATAAATTAGTTCTAGATCAGGACTCTCCAGTGGACTTTGGACTTGGGGCTTCTTTGTGACCACCATTCAGTCCCCCCACCTTCTATGTACCATCTGTTTCATTTTTTATAGTCCCATGTTAAGTATTGCTTATTTCTATTTTGCGTTGTACCCTGCATATTTATTTCCCCATAGAGACATAGTATCTTCTACACTATATATATTTTGGAGTTAGGGACCTGCCTACCTCCAACCCTGGTCTTCATGTATATTGTTTGGTGGCTCTTACAAACTGCAATACATATATATTTTTCACCATTGCTCATAGACTTGGTGTCTGTATCTGCCAGATCTTGTGGTCCTCACTTAAGCATTACGTCATATCTATCTTTATAGTTTCATGTTCTGTATTATATTTCTCATGTTAAGTCTTTTGTTTTTTTATTTGTTGTGTGGCGCCCCTGAGGGTTCAGTCGCCACAGGGGTACTGCACGTCAGATAGAGATGTGGTATCTCCTCTCCCAGGTAAGGATGGAGCATCACTCAGAACCCCACTTCGCACTCAACACTACACCACTCCTGTCCTGTAGGGGGCCTAAATGCACCAGGGTGCTGCCCTGGCCCGGGATAGAGGAGATGGGGGGTAACCGAAGATAGGGGGAACCAAGTAGTGGGTGAGGGTGGAGGAAACACTTACAGGAAGCACTTATAGAACCATATATAATAAATGGCCATCTTTAGTTCAAGGTCTTTTGATTGTGGTCTTCTGTCAGGGTCCAGCAAGAGTCTGCAGCTGGCTGAAGATTCACGGTCCTCGTTCTCTGGCCTTGAGACGAGGAGCGGGTCAGGGTTAACCAGTTTCTCTGCCCGGCCAGGGTCCTGTTCTAAGAAGGCCTTGGAGGGGAGCAGAGGAGATAGGCTCCACAGGCAAAAAGATCCCAGGGGAATACGGACGGAGCGGAGTCGCCACCTGTATTCTTCACTCTGGCTTAGCCAGAGGGATTCCTTCTGCAAGAGGGGTGACCGGCTCCCGATATCTGACTGTGTACTTCACGTCACTGTTGGAAAAGTGACGCGCCCCCTGGGCCAGTGTTGTTGGGGATACCCGGAGCCGGATCAGATGGAGGTTGTAGTCTCCGAGTGGCTGTGACCCGGTCCGTGCCCAGGGTGTCAAGCTCAGTGTGTGGCAGTCCTTATGATGTTACTAGATGTTCTTTTGTGTCGACTACGCCACCCGTTGAATTGCGGTCAGTACGGCCGCCGCTGCAGCAGGGTCCACTGAGGCTGATGATGTGAGTGCAGCTTAGGTAGTATAACCCCCAACGGGAGGGGTATAGCCTCAGGGGGTCAGTTGCAGAGGATGGGGGTTGTGGTGGTGCAGCGGGGATGGAAATGAGACTCAGAGTCGGGCTGTGCAGTTCAGGGTTTGTTTACTTACTGCAGTTGTTCTGGTCACTCCGGCCTTAAGTGACCACCCGAGCCGTGCTGCGTCCACCAGGTCCTGGACTCAGCCAACCCCCAGGTGATTCTGGAGCGTGGTCCTGAGCTCCCTTTCTGTCCTGTCCTCTTCTCTGGCCTTCCCCACCAGGGATCCACCTATGTCCGGCTCCCTCGGGCCTCTTGGTGGTAAACCCTTGTCTCTGGGTTCCCTGACCCTATTCCTGGTCTGCCTTCCGGGTGGATTTAGTGGGTGATCGTGGCAGATCGATCCTGCCCACGACCTCCGGTTCCTGGCTAAGGTGTGCTGTAGCCTCTGCCAGCTTGGGATCCGGTACCCTGTTGCCAACTCTTCACCCTCTGATCTAATTTGGGCTCTTGGAGTTCCTTCTTTCTCCCCCTCTGGGTCTTTCTTTCTCCTCTCTCTCTCTCTTGGCCTTGGAGCTGCTCTTCTCCTCTGCTCTGACAGACTGACCTCACTCTGCAAAAGACTGACGTCTCACAGACTGACCTCACTCTGCAAAAGACCCTGTCCTAAGATGGTGCCCACCTTATATACTCCCTCTATGTGTGAGCTCAGGTGACCAGCACCCAATGAGCTCCTAGCACTACCCAGACTGCTCCCCCTATCTGCCCCTACACTACTGGGATGTTCCACCCCCCTCCCACTCCAGCCAGGAACAGACACTGTCGTACCTGCACATTTCTCTAGTGGGAGTACCATCGGTCTGTTCCCCGGAAATGGGATGTGTGTAGTGCATGCAGCTAACTGAGCTCAGTTCCACACTCCATCCTTACCCGGGAGTGGAATATCACACCTCTGGGTTGAGGTGCAATACCCCTGTAGCAGCCGAATCCTCAGGGTGCTACATTCCCCCCTGGTAAATCACAGCACGTCCTCGGGCTGTAAGATATAAACAAAAACATCCAAAACATACAATTTTTTTCATAAACATAAACATATAAAACATATAAAACATCATATACATCATCAGCTATCAAACTTTTCATATAAACATTCTTGTTTCTGGTTCCTCCGGTCACTGTGTAACTTGTGACCGGGTAAAGTGCGACAGTCTCTTGAAGAAAACAGTTTCCTATAAAACCGGTAGGGGGCGCTTTAGGAAGCGCAACTATATACAAGGGGATATGGCCGCTCTCAGTCCTCGGCCAGGTAATGGGAATAGGGACACACGGGGTTAACAGTTCACTCTTGGCTGGTCCCAACGGGGAACATATTTTAAATAAGTAACAGTTCTTGGTACCCCGACGGGCAACTTTATACAGTCTCTCTCTACCGTACTTCAACGACGGCGTCCTCCTGCTCCTTCTTTAGATTCTTCAGACCCGTCCGGGTCCTCTTGCTCCTCCTCACACCGCAGCTCCTCCTCCGTCAGGCGATGCACATGGAGGGTGTAGGGTCCTTTGGCACATTTGTGCCGGGTGAAGGTGACCTCGTCCCCTACATACAGGTCACGACCTCTGTGTCCCTCCGGCAGATGGCTTTCTACGTCTCTGCGGGTTACAAAGAAGTCGCCGGGGGTCTGATGGTCTCTGATAAAGCCCCATCCGTGCTGCATGTTGAATTTTATCACAGTCCCGGTGGAAGGGGGACCATGAGCTGCACGGGGATTCCTCCTGGTCCGGCTCTTCTGCTCCGCGCTCCTTATCTGCGCTTGCTGTTCCCGGACCCGCCTCTCTCTCCGCTCCCTCTCGAAGACTTCGAGCTGCTGGCGGCAGCACTCTGCACGCTCTGCTGCGGCCGCCCGAGTCTCCTGAGTGAACCCCATGAGGTCTTCTCCGGTGGGGTCCCACTCGAACTGTGCCTCCTCCAGCGGGGGCGAGGTCCTCTTTACGGGCTTCGGAGCCGGAATCAGGGGCTCGCACATGGGCCTTGCTCTCTGGAGTTCCAGCTGAATGTACTCCTGGGGCCATACAAAGGGCTGCCCATCCGGGCACGTATGCTGGGCGAATAGATCTTCACCCAGGTGCGGCACTCTAGATGTTGAGGGCGCGTTGATGGTAGCGGCGCCCGGGTTAACCAGGCCTTGCGACCAGGCCTGGGGCACCCTAAAGGCAAAGGGCACCGTAAGAACGGCGGCGCCCGTGGTTACTCGGCCCTGCGACCAGGCTGGTGGCTCCGCGGAGGTAGGGGGCGCTGTTGGAATGGCGGCGCCCGGGTGTACTAGGCCTTGCGACCAGGCCGGTGGTATTTCCTGCTTGGCCACGCTCGAGGTCGAGGCGTGTGACGTCACAGGGGTCGCGGCCGCGGTTTCCGGTTGAGGCCTAGTCGGCGGCGGTGACGATGCAGCGACGGGCGCGGCAGGGGGAACTTCGGGCTCTGCGACGGGGAGCTGGGGCAGGCACGCGGTTTCCCGGCTCGGGGTAGAGACGTCCCCTTTACCTGCCTCCGTCCGTTCAGCTCCCTTCTCGGCGCCGTCTCCTGCCTTCATTCCTCCTGCGCCATCCTCAGAGGCGGTCTGTCTCCTCGTCTCGGGTGGCGTGCTCCGCTGACGGATTTCGGTCTGCTGGGCCATCTCTCGGCTCCACTCCGCCAACGTCTCTCGCTGTACCCGGGCCATCCTCCGTGCGAGGCCCTCCAGCGCGGTCTGTGCACACTCCCGGTCTCGGGGGAGCTGTGCTAGGATCTCCAGCAGGCCTTCTGGAGTGGCGACCTGCAACAGGCTCCTGACCACTGGGTCGGTGCTGCCTGACTCTCCCTCCATCTCCGGGTAGGCTCTCTCTGGATCCTCTTCCAGACGTCTTGTCTCCGGGTGCGCTCTCTCCAGACTGCTCCAGGCGACACCCATCTTTGTTCTCTTCTTCTGTCTCCGCCCACATTGAGGGTGGTCCCGGGGCAACTTTGTGATTGTCAGTTCCAGGGGCAGTTCTCTTACGCTGATGGACACTTCCAGCATCACAGTCTCTGTTGGTGGGCGCGGTTTCCGCTTTTGGCGCCATTCTTCGACCTGGCCCACGATGGGAGGTGGCCTCTTGCCACCCTCTGGCACGCCCATAATGGCGTCCGCTCTTCCAAGGCGGGAAATCTTCGGAAATGGCGGGAATCGTCTCCCAGTGGCGGGAAACTCCATGGATGGTGGGAAAAAGCTGCAAATGGCGGACAACCGGCGGGAAACGACCTGTGATGGGGTCCGTTGGCGGGGACCCTCCGGAACCGGCAGGAGACTTCTTTTTGAGGTAACGGTGAACTTCTCTTCAGGCACGCAGTACTCGGTTGTTGCGGGCACGTTATCCTGCCGACTACGCCAAAGTTGACGCGCCCCCTGGGCCAGTGTTGTTGGGGATACCCGGAGCCGGATCAGATGGGGGTTGTAGTCTCCGAGTGGCTGTGACCCGGTCCGTGCCCAGGGTGTCAAGCTCAGTGTGTGGCAGTCCTTATGATGTTACTAGATGTTCTTTTGTGTCGACTACGCCACCCGTTGAATTGCGGTCAGTACGGCCGCCGCTGCAGCAGGGTCCACTGAGGCTGATGATGTGAGTGCAGCTTAGGTAGTATAACCCCCAACGGGAGGGGTATAGCCTCAGGGGGTCAGTTGCAGAGGATGGGGGTTGTGGTGGTGCAGCGGGGATGGAAATGAGACTCAGAGTCGGGCTGTGCAGTTCAGGGTTTGTTTACTTACTGCAGTTGTTCTGGTCACTCCGGCCTTAAGTGACCACCCGAGCCGTGCTGCGTCCACCAGGTCCTGGACTCAGCCAACCCCCAGGTGATTCTGGAGCGTGGTCCTGAGCTCCCTTTCTGTCCTGTCCTCTTCTCTGGCCTTCCCCACCAGGGATCCACCTATGTCCGGCTCCCTCGGGCCTCTTGGTGGTAAACCCTTGTCTCTGGGTTCCCTGACCCTATTCCTGGTCTGCCTTCCGGGTGGATTTAGTGGGTGATCGTGGCAGATCGATCCTGCCCACGACCTCCGGTTCCTGGCTAAGGTGTGCTGTAGCCTCTGCCAGCTTGGGATCCGGTACCCTGTTGCCAACTCTTCACCCTCTGATCTAATTTGGGCTCTTGGAGTTCCTTCTTTCTCCCCCTCTGGGTCTTTCTTTCTCCTCTCTCTCTCTCTTGGCCTTGGAGCTGCTCTTCTCCTCTGCTCTGACAGACTGACCTCACTCTGCAAAAGACTGACGTCTCACAGACTGACCTCACTCTGCAAAAGACCCTGTCCTAAGATGGTGCCCACCTTATATACTCCCTCTATGTGTGAGCTCAGGTGACCAGCACCCAATGAGCTCCTAGCACTACCCAGACTGCTCCCCCTATCTGCCCCTACACTACTGGGATGTTCCACCCCCCTCCCACTCCAGCCAGGAACAGACACTGTCGTACCTGCACATTTCTCTAGTGGGAGTACCATCGGTCTGTTCCCCGGAAATGGGATGTGTGTAGTGCATGCAGCTAACTGAGCTCAGTTCCACACTCCATCCTTACCCGGGAGTGGAATATCACACCTCTGGGTTGAGGTGCAATACCCCTGTAGCAGCCGAATCCTCAGGGTGCTACAAAAGCCCGGCGGCTTAGTGGATCCCAGGGAGGAACACAAGCGGGAGGAGAGAAAAAGGAGAGGAACACACCAGCGGGGTCTTGACAGGTGCTCTTGATCTACCTGGGAAGTGCTGAACCCCGTACCCGGTGGCCGCAGTACGCCGTGTGTAGCAGAGAGAAGCTTTGCGGCTGAAAGTACATCTAAAGTGAGTAAAGACCAGGATGACTTCATCCACCGCCTCCGCTTGTTTATTCCTGCGCGGCACTGCACCCACCATACCTCCACACAGATCGTTCATTGATCACTGCCCTGAGGCCTACTCCGCCTGTGGGGAGTAGTACCAAACCGAGCTGCCATAACATCAGCCTCAGAGGACTGTTGCAGCGCTGGTGGCCTTCACCAGAAACCACAGGTGGCGAAGTCAAACAACCACTCATCCAATTGCCCATATTTTTCATGTGACAGCCCTGGGCACGGAACGGGCCAAGGCCACAACTGCATCCCCGCGACATCTGCAAGGCCCGGCTCCGAGTATCCCCCATAGCCCAGGGAGGGCGATTCAGTTGCCTCTACAGTATATGTTTGACAAAGGTCTTTGATGATGGAAACGTTACATGTAATACACACTGTCCATATGGACCACTGCAATAAAAGATTCACGTTTTTCACTCTACTCACCTCAGAGTGACGGATTCTTTCTACTATTTGATTGATACGGATTGGGATCCTATCCGGGGACCTACAATTACCAGGAGTGCTGAATTTTATTTCTACTACTTAATAACATCACTGTTTTATCTGTGGCAGATCTAGCGGTTCTCTGAATGCTGAGCTCTGTATATCCCCGCCCACACCACTGATTGGCAGCTTCCTGTGTACACTGTGCATAGGCAGAAAGCTGCCAATCAGTGGTGGGGGCTATGTTGGATTACCTGGCAACAGGTTTACTAGTCATCTAATGATAATTTCCTGCTGATACTATTGTAAAAAACTGGCAAGTCCTTCGGTCGACAAAATGGACCAAGGAAATAGAGGTAGAAACCACTGTAGCACATTCTATTATTATTATGATGATGATTCAAACGTGAATAACTGCATTTATAATTCTGCTGGTAAGTTTTGGAAACAATCAGAAAGCTGGATGGATTGATGGCTCCCAATCAGATGAGCTCTTGTAACGCAGAAAGGTATTTTGTTATTCCTATATCAGATGAATGTACAGAGGCTGATGACATCTCATTAATGCAAATGATCAGAGTAAGCTCCGCACAGACACTGAAGTAGCAGGGAATGCTGGGGGATTTCAGCATTACAGAGAGACTTCAGCTTTATCTACTGTCATGTAAAGCCCTTTCCTCATTAACCTGAACACATGAGTGAAGAGTCACAGTCTCCAGTATCCCTGAGTGCAATTTTTCTAGTCTAATTTTCTAGTCTGTTTTGCTTCAATTTCCTATAAAATGAAGGTCCTCTATGATCCTAACCCTATAAAAACAACCCCAATAAGGTCATAGGATTAGACCACATCCATTTTGCTGGGATATCCCAGAGTGAATACTCATTGTTGGTCTGATGTATTGACCAAGCTCTCAATATGGCTAATTTCTCCTTCACCCCTGGTGAGCAGGTTCTTCAGACCTGGGTGGTATCAAGGTGATTTGGAGATCTACGCAGAGTGATGTGGATCCAAGGAGGCGTTTCAACCTATAGGTTTATCCTCTGCTTAGCCAACGGGTCTCTAAAGGCCACTTCTTACTGGCTGTATGGGGAGCTACAGCGCAACCCTGACAAATTGTTCTCATTTTGCCGCATGCACCTTGTAACCATTGATCGCCTGTTGGAGGAGCTTCATCCTGGCCTTTAGTTCCTAAACACAACAATTAGGCGCTGTATTTCGGTAGAGGAACATCTTTTTATCGCCCTCAGGTGAGTTTAAACTGTGCCATTTGATTTGATTCTAGTGGTGCTTAATTTATAAGGAGGTGCTGCCGCCCTTCCTTTGCGGAGTGCTATGGCTCCTCACAAGCTTGCCTCTGTCTTTAGGTAAAACGTTCCTGTAAGCAAACCAAGAGATTTGTCCACAATCAGCTCTGCTAGGCCACATAAATGGAGCCAGTATGGTGGGCCTTCATCTAATTTTATATATGATGGGTTCTGTCGTCCATGTCACTTGTAGATACATAAATGTGTTTTTTACATTTTAATAGCTTGTGCAAATACAGAATGATTTGACTCACATTATGAGATGTCCTTCCCCTCCTATTAATTATATACTGTGGTTACCAGGCTCCATATAATTGCCATCAGTCCACATAACAATTGTTCCACTAAACCACCCAAAAAGCAATATAATGTTCAAGCACCTTGTGATTTATAGTTGATGCCAGTGTGGCCCTAAACAGTGGTGTGATTGGAGGCAGTTGGGCCCCGGTGCAAGATTTGGATGGCCCACCATCCTGATTTTTTATATACGTGTATATATATATATATATATATATATATATATATATATATATACAGTATATACTGTACATATATATACAGTATAGTGAAAAGGCAACGTTTCGTTCCAAGTGTGGAACTTTCTCAAGCAGTGCAATGGTATACATTGATATATTAAATAGGTGCAGCAATGATATCAATAAATAAACATTCCAGCACATCATAAAAATTACATATATAAAGTGCTTACATAAGATCCTTCCATTTTTGTCCCAATTCCACAAAATGCTTTCACATAGGTAAATCTAATTTCTTTTTCCTAATTGTATATCGATGGTGGTTTATTCTAGTTTTAAAATCCCAAGTTGTTTTCCCCACATATAACAATTTACATGGGCATTGTAAAACATAGATAACATATTCAGTATCACATGCCATATAGAACTTAGTATTAAATATTGTTTGAGACATGGGATTGTTGGAAATTCTCACCCTTTAACATATACATGTTACACGCACGCCTCTAGGTTCAGGTAGGGGCGAAACAGGTTACATCCTGGGGGAACAGTTACTCAGGGAGACCATAGACCATGTGCTGCAGCGTCTCTCAGGCACACAGGGGTATTGACCCTCAGGCACAAACACGTAGGTTGTTTCACTTGGTGACCAGACACACTTGACAAGAGTCCTTATAAACGGTAGAACAGTAGCTTTTAATAAGAAACCGCACAGCCAGTGCAAGTTAAGTCTTATGAGCAACAGACTCCAGTAACAAACAATACAGTTTCCTTAGCAGCACAGCAGTGCACAGTCTTCCCAGTAGTACAGAACAGCACAGTTAATGAACACAGCATTCTTTACAGCAGAGGGAGATGGAGGAGGGGGGATGGGTTTGCTGAGGGAGATGATCCCTGTGACACCATTTCTTACAGTCCTTATCTGTCTGCCTGACAATACTCTGCACTGTTAGTTCAGGAACTCTTCCTGACCTGTGCTTAGCTTCACTCCTGACTTGAATCCTTTTCACTTGCAGGGGTGCTTCTGTGAGATACAGAACACACACACCACCTTTCTCTTTGGCTCCAGCCAGACAGTACACAACTTCCCCACAATCCCCCTGGGGCTCTGCTAAAACACTCCCCTTCTCCTGTGACTGTGTTAAACCCTCTAGTTGCTGGATGCTTCTGGAGCACAACACTTCCTGTCTCATGTACCTGTGTTACTTCTAATAGTTGCTGAATGCTTTTAAAGCAACAGCCCTACTTCTGCATGCCACACATTTCCCTCCTTTTTGAATGTCGTCCTCGACATTCGTCTTAATTGATCAATCTAACCAATTCTGAGACAGTGGTGAAAGTTGAATAACTTTATATGCAAATTGGCATTGTGAAATTAGTATAACGTTCATAAACATTGATAACAACCTAATCTTATAACCTTTTTCTTGTAGGATGCCTATAAGAAATAAACAATTAACACAATTAAAACACTCAGCATCTCTTCAGCTGGAGCTTTTCGTACGTCTTCAACCAGCTCTCTCTCTCTGTGCTTTAACAGTTCTTTGTTTCTACAAAGTCTTTTAAGGAAAATCAAAGCATGAAAACAAGTCTTTCCACCAGGCAACATCTTCAATACTGCCTCACGTTGGTGAATACCACTCAAGTGGGCTTACC
This sequence comes from Phyllobates terribilis, assembly GCF_046119375.1. Taxonomy (NCBI): domain Eukaryota; kingdom Metazoa; phylum Chordata; class Amphibia; order Anura; family Dendrobatidae; genus Phyllobates; species Phyllobates terribilis. The sequence goes on from NW_027364282.1 coordinate 193,726, forward strand.
TAGTCCACAGGCAGAGATACCTGTTTCCAGTCGACAGTCCTTGACACTTGACTCGGTTCAGCAAGTGTCTCATACGTCAGCATCATGGGCTTCCTCACTTCTCGCGTCGACATCCTCCTGGTGGGTTGTTCCTCAGAGACCACGGGTTCTTCGGTCACAGAAGTTTCTTCCGCCACACTCATTTCCCGTGCATCCTCATGGAGCTGCCTCTGTAAGTTCCTGTACTTCTCCTGAGTCGCTTGTTTCCGCACAGTCTGGTAATTTTGCTCCTCCTGAGTCTCTATCGGTCTCTTCAGGAGCCAGTGTGCGATCATCAGATCAGAATTGGACTTCATCTATACTCTTTGGTACGAACTCTGGAGCCTCAGGGTTTAGTTAACTCTCCTGAGGATGGTACAGCCCTCTCCTTGCTGGTCCGAGAGATACAATGGTGTGTTCTTCTCCATCGGAACTTTCAAGGTCACTATTCACCTCCGGAGCTTCAGTCTGTGGTGGTCTTTTAGTCAATCTCGGACGATGTCAGTCTACTTCTGGGAAGTCTTGTTGTGGTGGGAGATAGTCACAGGGTAGTAGTAAATTCCGATGGACTATTCTGGTTTTCTTGTCTCCCATTTCCAATCGGATTTCATACACTGGGCTGTCATCAGCTTTTCTTCTTACGACCACATACACCTCGTCTTCCCAGTACGAACGTTTTCCTGGACCGCCTTTTTCACGTACTTTCTTGACTAGCACCTGGCTTCCTGGTGCCAATTCTGCTCCATAACATTTTCGATCATAGTACTCATTACTCTTGCTCAGTCCTTGCGTAACTACTTTGGGCGCTATATTGTATGCCCCTGCCATCCGTTCCTTCCATTTCCGAACGTACTCCTGATACAATCTGTAAGTCTCTGACACCGGAGTATGGAACATGATGTCGATTGGCAGTCTTGGCGACCGTCCATACAATAGGAAAAAGGGTGAGCAACCCGTTGGACTTTGCACAGTTATAGGCATGTACCACTTTTGACAGAGAACTCTTCCAGTCTTTCTTCTCATCAGCAGTTAAAGTGCGCAACATTGACAATAATGTTTGGTTAAAACATTCCACTTGTCCATTACCTTCTGAGTGATAGGGCGTTTTGTGGGATCTCTGAATTCTACAGTACTTTCCGAGCTTGGCAAAGAGCTGGTTCTCAAATTCTCTTTCTTGGCCGTGGCGTAACCTTGTAGTGAACCCAAACCTCACAGCAAAATCATTGAAGATCTTCTCTGCCGCTGTTCGACCCGATGTATTGGTGGTGGCATATGCTTGAGCAAATTGTGTAAAATGGTCCATCACCACCAAGATGTATTAGTAACCACCCTTGCACGTCTCGAGATGTAGAAAGTCTATTGAGACCATCTCAAATGGATATGTAGTTTGGATGTTTCCCATAGGTGCCCGGGTTGATGTGTTGATGTGTTTCAGACACGCACACTCCCTGGTCACGTACCTCTCAATACCTCTCTGTATGTACGGCCAGAAGAAACGTTCATGGATCAAGTTGGTTGTCCTTTCCACTCCCAGGTGTCCCATGTTTTCATGGAGTGCTTTGAAGACCAACCTATGGAATACTCTGGGTAGTACCAACTGCCGTTTTTGTCCTCCTTTACGATACAGGATACCGTCTTCAGTGAGGTAGAGCTTCGTCCACTCTTTAATTAAAACAGATACTGCTGATGACTCATTGGCTCTCTCTCGTTTACTTGGAAACCGATTTTGGTCCACATAAAGTAGTATTCTACCAATTATCTAATCTTCCCGTTGTGCTGCTGTTTTGGTAATTGTTGAATAGACCGGGGGTGATCTTGTGCTCTCGTTTTTATGGTGTTTTCCACCATCAACGGATACCATAATTGTGTGTCTTCCTCCTGATAAGCTTGTACTGCTTGGGTACTGATCTCAATTGCTTCCAGACTGACTTCCTCCGAGCATTCTTGCATGAACTCCTCAGGCTCTAGTGGCATTCTTGACAATCCGTCAGCATCCACATTGCATTTTCTTGGCCTGTACTTGATGCTGAAATTGAAGTCAGCTAGTTCAGCAACCCATTTCTGACCCGTTGCAATCAGTTTGGCTGTAGTAAGGACATAGGTCAAAGGGTTTTTGTCAGTGCATACCTCAAACTCTTTCCTCTAGTAGAACTAATCTCTAAATCGTTCTCAGATAGCCCATTTCAATGCCAGGAACTCCAATTTTCTGGAATGTAGATGGTATTTCTTCTCGACATCTGTCAACGTTCTAGAACCGTAACCGATCACTCTCATTTTTCCATCTTGATGCTGATACAGGGCAGCTCCCAGTCCAACTTGAGAAGCATTACAATGAAGAACAAATGGTAAATTGAAATCAGGATATCCCAAGGTTTTACCAGGTAGTCTACTAGTTTTTCCAATACCTCCTGGTGGTTGGCTGTCCAGAGAATGGGCTGATGGGATGAAACAGCGTTCTTTCTTTTAAGCCATGTCCTACCCGCGTTCTTCTTTTTCTCCGTGAGTGTTGTTGTCTCTGTTATCCCCCCCAAGAGGAGGTATAGTACGGCGACAATCCTGGAGAAGTTCCGAACGTAAGTATGATAGTAGGAGAGGAATCCTAATATCTGCATCAACTCCCCGACGGTCGAGGGCTGCCTGTCTTTTAAGGTTAGTACAGGAGCGATTTCTGCTGGGTCCATGGTATATCCTTCTCTGGACACAATTTTCCCTAGAAAGCGGACTTGTCTTTTGAACAGTTCACACTTCTTTGGGGTCAACTTAACTCCATGTTGTTGATATCGTTGAAATACGGTCCTCACGTGTTCAACATGCTCCCGGAAGGTTTTGCTGTGTACCACATTGTCATCCAAGTACGGCTGGCAGATATCGTCCCTCAATCCTTCTAAACATGACTCCATGCTCATCTGAAATTATGCTGGAGCTGAACTGAGTCCAAACGGTATGCAGATCCACTCATATAATCTCCACGGTGTGATGAATGCTGTCAAAGGTCTACTGGACTCTTCGACAAACCTTTGGTGGTATGCCTTACTCTGATCGAGGACAGAGAACCAGGTGCTTCTTGATTGGCTATCCGTCATATCTTGGATCTTTGGTATCGGGTGTCGATCAGGTACTGACTTTCGGTTTAGCTCCCAGTAATCACAACAGAGTCACAACGTACCATCCTTCTTCCTAACACAGAAAATTGGAGAGGAATAAGATGACTTCGACTTTTGGACCCAACCTCTCTTGATGAGATCTTGTGAATATTCTTTCACTTCACAATGTAATGGTTTTAGCACAGACATGTCACTTCTGGTTACTGGGGTCGTGTCTTTCAAATTGATTTTCAAATGCAATGACGGGATACAGCCTATATCAGAGTCATATCAGAGTCATCTTTGGAGAACACATGACACTATTCTCTCAGCATTTGTTTTGCTACCGCTAGATCTTCAGCACACAAGTGTTCCAGGGGTACTGGGGGATCCCAGGACCCCGAGGTGGGTTGCACAATTTCCTCCCCTGGGCAATATATGGGGCCATTATACTGTATGGAGCAATATATGGGGCCCATTATATACTATATGAGGCCCTTATACTGTATTGAGCAATTTATGGTGCCCAGTATATACAGTATGGAGCAAAATATGTGGCACATTATATACTATATGGGGCCATTTTACTGTGCAGCAATATATGGGACCATTATACTGTATGGAGCAATATATGGGGCCTATTATACTGTATGAAGCAATATATGGGACCATTATACTGTATGGAGCAATATATGGGGCCTATTATACTGTATGAAGCAATATATGGGACAATTATACTGTATGGAGCAATATATGGGGGCCTATTATACTGTATGAAGTAATATATGGGACCATTATACTGTATGGAGCAATATATGGGGCCTATTATATACTATATGGGGCCATTATACTGTATGGAGCAATATATGGGGCCCAGTATATACTGTATGGAGCAATATATGAGGCCCAGTATATACAGTATTGAGCAAAAAAAATGGCCATTTATATATTATAAGGGGCCATTATACTGTGGAGCAATATCTGGGGCTCAGTATATACTGTATGGAGCAATATATGGGGCCCATAATATACTATATGGGGCCATTATACTGTATGGAGCAATATATGGGGTCCAGTATATACTGTATGGAGCACTATGTGGGGCCTATTATATACTATATGTGGTCCAGTATATACTGTATGGAGCAATATATGGGGCCCAGTATATACTGTATGGAGCACTATATGGGACCTATTATATACTATATGTGGTCATTATACTGTTTGGAGCACTATATGGGTCCATTATGCTGTATGGAGCAATGTATGGGGCCCATTATATACTGTATGGAGCAATATATGGGGCCCATTATATACTATATGTGGTCATTATACTGTATGGAGCAATATATGGGGCCTATTATATACTATATGTGGTCATTATACCGTATGGAACACTATATGGGGCTATTATGCTGTAAGGAGCAATATATGGGGCCCATTATATAATATATGGGGCCATTATACTGTATTTTACAATTTATGGAGCCCATTAAATACTATATGGGGCCATTATACTGTGCAGCAATATATGGGGACCAGTAAGTACTGTATGGAGCAATATATGGGGCCCAGTATATACAGTATGGAGCAATATATGGGGCCAAGTATATACTGTATGGAGGAAAATATGGGACCCAGTATATACAGTATGGAGCCAAAAATGTGTCCCTTTATATATTATAAAGGGAAATTATACTGTGCAGCAATAAATGGGGCTCAGTATATACTGTATGGAGCAATATATGGGGCCCATTACATACTATGTGGAGCAATATATGGGGCCTATTATATGCTATATGGGGCCATAATACTGTATGGAGCAATATATGTCGGCCATTATATACTATATGGGGCCATTGTACTGTATGAAGCAATATATGGGACACAGTATATACTGTATTGAGCATTATATGAGGCCCATTATATACTATATGGGGCCATTATACTTTATGGAGCAATATATGGGGCCCATTATATACTATATGGAGATAATATACTGTATGGAACAATTTATGGGGCCCAATATATACAGTATGGAGCCAAAAATGTGTCCCTTTATATATTATAAGGGGAAATTATACTGTGCAGCAATAAATGGGACTCAGTATATACTGTATGGAGCAATATATGGGGCCCATTATATACTGTGTGGAGCAATATATGGGGCCTATTATATGCTATATGGGGCCATAATACTGTATGGAGCAATATATGTCAGCCATTATATACTATATGGGGCCATTGTACTGTATGAAGCAATATATGGGACACAGTATATACTGTATGGAGCATTATATGGGGCCCATTATATATTATATGGGGCCATTATACTGTATTTTACAATTTATGGAGCCCATTAAATACTATATGGGGCCATTATACTGTGCAGCAATGTATGGGGACCAGTAAGTACTGTATGGAGCAATATATGGGGCCCAGTATATACAGTATGGAGCAATATATGAGGCCAAGTATATACTGTATGGAGCAAAATATGGGACCAGTATATACAGTATGGAGCCAAAAATGTGGCCCTTTATATATTGTAAGGGGAAATTATACTGTGCAGCAATAAATGGGGCTCAGTATATACTGTATGGAGCAATATATGGGGCCCATTATATACTGTGTGGAGCAATATATGGGGCCTATTATATGCTATATGGGGCCATAATACTGTATGGAGCAATATATGTCGGCCATTATATACTATATGGGGCCATTGTACTGTATGAAGCAATATATGGGACACAGTATATACTGCATGGAGCATTATATGAGGCCCATTATATACTCTATGGGGCCATTATACTGTATGGAGCAATACTGTATATGGGGCCCAGTATATACTATATGGAGCCATTATACTGTATGGAGCAATATATGGGGCCCATTATATACTATATGGAGATAATATACTGTATGGAACAATTTATGGGGCCCAGTATATACAGTATGGAGCCAAAAATGTGTCCCTTTATATATTATAAGGGGAAATTATACTGTGCAGCAATATATGGGGCCCAGTATATACTGTATGGAGCAATATATGGGGCCCATTATATACTGTGTGGAGCAATATATGGGGCCTATTATATACTGTATGGAGCAATATATGGGGCCTATTATATACTATATGGAGCCATTATACTGTATGGAGCAATATATGGGGCCCATTATATACTATATGGAGATAATATACTGTATGGAACAATTTATGGGGCCCAGTATATACTGTATAGAGCAATACATGGAGCCCATTATATACTATATGGGGCAATTATATTGTATGGAACAATTTATTGGGCCCAGTATATACTGTGAGGAGCAATACATTGGGCCCATTATATACTACATGGGGCCTTTATATTGTTTGGAGCTATTTAGAGGACCCAGTATATACTGTGTGGAACAATATATAGGGCCCATTATATACTATATGGGGCCATTATACTGTATGGAGCAATATATGGGGCCATTATACTGTATGGAGCAATACATGGGGCCAATTCTATACTATATGGGGCCATTATACTGTATGGAGCAATACATGGGGCCCATTATATACTATAGAGGGCCCATTATATACTATATGGGGCCAATATACTGTATGGACAAGATATAGGGCCAATTATATACTGTATGGAGCAATATAAGGGGCCTATTATATACTATATGGGGCCATTATAGTGTATGGAGCAATAAATGGGGCTCAGTATATACTGTATGGAGCAATATATGGGGCCCATTATATACTGTATGGAGCAATATATGGGGCCCATTATATACTATATGTGGTCATTATACCGTATGGAACACTATATGGGGCTATTATGCTGTAAGGAGCAATATATGGGGCCCATTATATATTATATGGGGCCATTATACTGTATTTTACAATTTATGGAGCCCATTAAATACTATATGGGGCCATTATACTGTGCAGCAATATATGGGGACCAGTAAGTACTGTATGGAGCAATATATGGGGCCCAGTATATACAGTATGGAGCAATATATGGGGCCAAGTATATACTGTATGGAGCAAAATATGGGACCCAGTATATACAGTATGGAGCCAAAAATGTGTCCCTTTATATATTATAAGTGGAAATTATACTGTGCAGCAATAAATGGGGCTCAGTATATACTGTATGGAGCAATATATGGGGCCCATTATATACTATGTGGAGCAATATATGGGGCCTATTATATACTGTATGGAGCAATATATGGGGCCTATTATATGCTATATGGGGCCATAATACTGTATGGAGCAATATATGTCGGCCATTATATACTATATGGGGCCATTGTACTGTATGAAGCAATATATGGGACACAGTATATACTGTATGGAGCATTATATGAGGCCCATTATATACTCTATGGGGCCATTATACTATAAAGAGCAATATATGGGGCCCATTATATACTATATGGAGATAATATACTGTATGGAACAATTTATGGGGCCCAGTATATACAGTATGGAGGCAAAAATGTGTCCCTTTATATATTATAAGGGGAAATTATACTGTGCAGCAATAAATGGGGCTCAGTATATTCTGTATGGAGCAATATATGGGGCCCATTATATACTGTGTGGAGCAATATATGGGGCCTATTATATGCTATATGGGGCCATAATACTGTATGGAGCAATATATGTCGGCCATTATATACTATATATGGGGCCATTGTACTGTATGAAGCAATATATGGGACACAGTATATACTGTATGGAGCATTATATGAGGCCCATTATATACTTTATGGGGCCATTATACTGTATGGAGCAATACTGTATATGAGGCCCAGTATATACTATATGGAGCCATTATACTGTATGGAGCAATATATGGGGCCCATTATATACTATATGGAGATAATATACTGTATGGAACAATTTATGGGGCCCAGTATATACTGTATAGAGCAATACATGGAGCCCATTATATACTATATGGGGCAATTATATTGTATGGAACAATTTATTGGGCCCAGTATATACTGTGAGGAGCAATACATTGGGCCCATTATATACTACATGGGGCCTTTATATTGTTTGGAGCTATTTAGAGGACCCAGTATATACTGTGTGGAACAATATATAGGGCCCATTATATACTATATGGGGCCATTATACTGTATGGAGCAATATATGGGGCCATTATACTGTATGGAGCAATACATGGGGCCAATTATATACTATATGGGGCCATTATACTGTATAGAGCAATACATGGGGCCCATTATATACTATATAGGGCCCATTATATACTATATGGGGCCAATATACTGTATGGACAAGATATGGGGCCAATTATATACTGTATGGAGCAATATAAGGGGCCTATTATATACTATATGGGGCCATTATAGTGTATGGAGCAATAAATGGGGCTCAGTATATACTGTATGGAGCAATATATGGGGCCCATTATATACTGTATGGAGCAATATATGGGGCCCATTATATACTGTATGTAGCAATATATGAGGCCATTATACTGTATGGAGCAATATGTGGGGCCTATTATGTACTATAAGGGGCTATTATACTGTATGGAGAGATATATGTGGCCATTATACTGTATGGAACAATATATGGGGATCATTATATACTATATGGGGCCATTATACTTTATGGAGCAATATATGGATCCAGTATATACTGTATGGAGCACTATATGGGGTCCATTATATACTATATGGCACCATTATACTTTATGGAGCAATATATGAGGTCCAGTGTATGCTGTATGGAGCAATATATGGGGCCCATTATACTGTATGGAGCATTATATGGGGCCTATTATATACTATATGTGGTCATTATACTGTATGGAGCACTATATTGGGCCATTATACTGTATTTAGTAATTTATGGTGCCCAGGATATACAGTATGGAGCAAAATATGTGGCACATTATACACTATATGGGGCCATTACACTGTATGGAGCAATATATGGGGCCATTATTTACTATATGGGGCATTATACTGTGCAGCAATATATAGGGCTCAGTATATAATGTATGGAGCAATATATGGGGCCCATTATATACTATATGGGGCCATTATACTGTATGGAGCAATAAATGGGGCCTATTATATACTATATGTGGCCATTTTACTGTATGGAGCAATATATCGGGCCCATTATATAATATATGGAGCCATTATACTGTATGCATCAATATATGGGGCCCATTATATTCTATATGGGGCCATTATACTGTGGATTAATATCTGGGCCCAGTATATACTGTATGGAGCAATATATGGGGCCCAGTATATACTGTTTGGAGCAATATATGGGGCCTATTATATACTATATGTGGTCATTATACTGTATGGAGCACTATATGTGGCCATTATGCTGTATGGAGCAATATATGGGGCCCATTATATACTGTATGGAGCAATATATGGGGCCCAATATATGCTATATGTGGCCATTATACTGTATGGAGCAATATATGGGGCCTATTATATACTATATGTGGTCATTATACTATATGGAGCACTATATGGGGCCATTATGCTGTATGGAGCAATATATGGGGCCCATTATATATTATATGGGGCCATTTTACTGTATTTAGCAATTTATGGAGCCTATTATATACTATATGGGGCCATTATACTGTGCAGCAATATAAGGGGCACAGTAAGAAGTGTATGGAGCAATATATTGGGCCCAGTATATACATTATGGAGCAATATATGGGGCCCAGTATATACTGTATGGAGCAATATATTGGGCCCATTGTATAATATATGGGTCCATTATACTGTATGGAGCAATTTATGGAGCCCATTATATACTATATGGAGCAATTATATTGTATATGGGGCCCAGTATATACTGTATTTAGCAATATATTGGGGCCCAGTATATACAGTATTGAGCAAAAAATGTGGCCCTTTATATATTACATGGGGCCATTATACTTTGCAGCAATATATGGGGCCCAGTATATACTGTATGGAGCAATATTTGGGGCCTATTATATACTATATGTGGCCATTACACTGTATGGAGCAATATATGGGGCCTATTATATACTATATATGGCCATTACACTGTATGGAGCAATATATGGGACCTATTATATACTATATGTGACCATTATACTGTATGGAACAGTATCTAGGGCCCAGTATATACTGTATGGAGCAATATATTGGGCCCATTATATAATATATGGGGCCATTATACTGTATGGAGCAATATATGGGCCTAGTATATACTCTATGGAGCAATATATTGGGCCCATTATATAATATATGGGGCCATTATACTGTATGGAGCAATATATGGGGCCCAGTATATACTCTATGGAGCAATATATGGAGCCTATCATATACTATATGAGGGGGTTATACTGTATGGAGAAATATATGTGGCCATTATACTGTATGGAACAATATATGGGGCTCATTATATACTATATGCGGCCTTTATACTTTATAGAGCAATATATGGGGTCCAGTATATACTGTATAGAGCACTATATGGGGCCATTATACTGTATGGAGCAATATGTGGGGCCCAATTATATACTATAAGGGGCTATTATACCGTATGGAGCAATATATGGGGTCCATTATATACTATATGGGGCCATTATGCTTTATGGAGCAATATATGGGGTCCAGTATATACTGTATGGAGCAATATATGGGGCCCATTATACTGTATGGAGCACTATATGGGGCCATTATACTGTATTGAGCAATTTATGGTACCCAGTATATACAGTTTGGAGCAAAATATGTGGCACAGTATACACTATATGGGGCCATTATACTGTATGGAGCAATATATGGGGCCATTATACTGTGCAGCAATATATGGGGCCCAGTAAGTACTGTATGGAGCAATATATGGGGCCCAGTATATACAGTATAGAGCAATATATGGGGCCCAGTTTGTACTGTATGGAGCAATATATGGGGCCCAGTATATACTGTATGGAGCAATATATGGGGCCCATTATATACAGTATGGAGCAAAAAATGTGGCCCTTATATATTATAAGGGGAAATTATACTGTGCAGCAATATATGGGGCTCAGTATATACTGTATGGATCAATATATGGGGCCCTTTATATACTGTGTGGAGCAATATATGGGGCCTCTTATATGGTATATGGGGCCATGATACTGTATGGAGCAATATATGTAGGCCATTATATACTATATGGGGCTATTATACTGTATGGAACAATTTATGGGGCCCAGAATATTCCGCATAGAGCAAAACATGGAGCCCATTATATACTATATGGGGCAATTAAATTGTATGGAACAATTTATGGGGCCCAGTATATAATGTGTGGAGCAGTACATTGGGCCCATTATATACTACATGGGGCCTTTATATTGTTTGGAGCAATTTAGAGGACCCAGTATATACTGTATGGAACAATATATAGGGCCCATTATATACTATATGGGGCCATTATACTGTATGGAGCAATATATGGGGCCCATTATATACTATATAAGGTCATTATACTGTATGGAGCAATACATGGGGCCAATTATATACTATATGGGGCCATTATACTGTATGAAGCAAGATATGGGGCCCATTATATACTGTATGGAGCAATATAAGGGGCCTATTATATACTATATGGGGCCATTATACTGTATAGAGCAATATATGGTGCGTATTATATACTATATGAGGCCATTATAGTGTATGGATCATTAAATGGGGCTCAGTATATACTTTATGGAGCAATATATGGGGCCCATTATATACTCTATGGAGAAATATATGGGGCCCATCATATACTGTATGTAGCAATATATGGGGCTATTATACTGTATGGAGTAATATGTGGGGCCTATTATATACTATAAGGGGCTATTATACTGTATGGAGAAATATATGTGGCCAGTATACTGTATGGAACAATATATGGGGCTCATTATATACTATATGGGGCCATTATACTTTATGTAGCAATATATGGGGTCCAGTATATACTGTGTGGAGCAATATATGGGGCCCATTCTACTGTTTGGAGCACTATATGGGGCCTATTATATACTATATGGGGCCATTATATTGTATTGAGCAATTTATGGTGCCTAGTATATACAGTATGGAGCAAAATATGTGGCACATTATACACTATATTGGGCCATTATACTGTATGGAGCAATATGTGGGGCCCATTATATACTATATGGGGCCATTATACTTAATGGAGCATTATATGGGGTCCAGTATATACTGTGTGGAGCAATATATGGGGCCCATTCTACTGTTTGGAGCACTATATGGGGCCTATTATATACTATATGGGGCCATTATATTGTATTGAGCAATTTATGGTGCCTAGTATATACAGTATGGAGCAAAATATGTGGCACATTATACACTATATGGGGCCATTATACTGTATGGAGCAATATATGGGGCCCATTATATGCTATATGGGGCCATTATACTGTGCAGCAATACAGTTATATGAAAAAGTTTGGGCACCCCTATTAATCTTAAGCTTAATGTTTTATAAAAATTGGTGTTTTTGAAACAGCTATTTCAGTTTGATATATGTAATAACTGTTGGACACAGTAATGTTTCTACCTTGAAATGAGATTTATTATACTAACAGAAAATGTGCAATCTGCATTCAAACAAAATTTGACAGGTGCATAAGTATGGGCACCCTTATCATTTTCTTGGTTTAAATACTCCTACCTACTTTTTACTGACTTACTAAAGCACTTTTATTGGTTTTGTAACCTTATTGAGCTTTGAACTTCATAGCCAGGTGTTTGCAATCATGAGAAAAGCTACTTAAAGTGGCCACTTGCAAGTTGTTCTCCTGTTTGAATCTCCTCTGAAGAGTGGCATCATGGGCTCCTCAAAACAACTGTCAAATGATCTGAAAACAAAGATTATTCAACATAGTTGTTCAGGGGAAGGATACAAAAAGCTGTCTCAGAGATTTAACCTGTCAGTTTCCACTGTGAGGAACATAGTAAGGAAATGGAAGAACACAGGGACAGTTCTTGTTAAGGCCAGAAGTGGCAGGCCAAGAAAAACATCAGAAAGGCAGAGAAGAAGAATGGTGAGATCAGTCAAGGACAATCCTCAGACCACCTCCAGAGAGCTGCAGCATCAACTTGCTGCAGATGGTGTCACTGTGCATCGGTCAACTATACAATGCACTTTGCACAAGGAGAAGCTGTATGGGAGAGTGATGCGAAAGAAGCCATTTCTGCAAGCACACCACAAACAGTCGGCTGAGGTATGCAAAAGCACATTTGGAGAAGCCAATTTCTTTTTGGAAGAAGGTCCTTTGGACTGATGAAACCAAGATTGAGTTGTTTGGTCATACAAAAAGGCGTTATGCATGGCGGCAAAAAAACATAGCATTCCAAGAAAAACACTTGCTACCCACAGTAAAATTTGGTGGAGGTTCCATCATGCTTTGGGGCTGTGTGGCCAATGCCGGCACCGGCAATCTTGTTAAAGTTGAGGGACGCATGAATTTCACTCAGTATCAGCAGATTCTTGACAATAATGTTCAAGAATCAGTGATAAAGTTGAAGTTACGCAGGGGATGGATCTTTCAGCAAGACAATGATCCAAAACACCGCTCCAAATCTACTCAGGCATTCATGCAGAGGAACAATTACAATGTTCTGGAATGGTCATCCCAGTCCCCAGACCTGAATATCATTGAACATCTGTGGGGTCATTTGAAGAGGGCTGTCCATGCTCGGCGACCATCAAACTTAACTGAACTGGAATTGTTTTGTAAAGAGGAATGGTCAAAAATACCTTCATCCAGGATCCAGGAACTCATTAAAAGCTACAGGAAGCGACTAGAGGCTGTTATTTTTGCAAAAGGAGGATCTACTAAATATTAATGTCACTTTTCTGGTGAGGTGCCCATACTTATGCACCTGTCAAATTTTGTTTGAATGCAGATTGCACATTTTCTGTTAGTACAATAAACCTCATTTCAAGGCAGAAACATTACGGTGTCCAACAGTTATTACATATATCAAACTGAAATAGCTGTTGCAAAAACACCAATTTTTATAAAACATTAAGCTTAAGATTAATAGGGGTGCCCAAACTTTTTCATATAACTGTATATGGGGTTCAGTATATACTGTATGGGAGCAATATATGGGGCCCATTATATACTATATGGGGCCATTATACTGTATGGAGCAATATATGGGGCCTATTATATACTATACGTGGCCATTTTACTGTATGGAGCAATATATGGGGCTCAGTATATACTGTATGGAGCAATATATGGGGCCCATTATATAATATATGGAGCCATTATACTGTATGCATCAATATATGGGGCCCGTTATATTCTATATGGGGTCATTATACTGTGGATCAATATCTGGGGCCCAGTATATACTGTATGGAGCAATATATGGGGCCCAGTATATACTGTATGGAGCAATATATGGGGCCCAGTATATACTGTATGGAGCAATATATGGGGACCATTATACTGTATGGAGCACTATATGGGGCCTATTAGATACTATATGTGGTCATTATACTGTATGGAGCACTATATGGGGCCATTATGCTGTATGGAGCAATATATGGGGCTCATTATATACTGTATGGAGCAATATATGGGGCCCATTATATACTATATGTGGCCATTATACTGTATGGAGCAATATATGGGGCCTATTATATACTATATGTGGTCATTATACTACATGGGGCCATTATGCTGTATGGAGCAATATATGGGGCCCCTTATATATTATATTGGGGCCATTATACTGTTTAGCAATTTATGGAGCCCATTATATACTATATGGGGCCATTATACTGTGCAGCAATGTTCCCAGTATATACTGTATGGAGCAATATATAGGGCCCATTATGTACTATATGTGGCCATTATACTATATGAAGCAATATATCGGGCCTATTTTATACTATATGGGGCCATTATACTGTGCAGCAATTTATGGGGCCCAGTAAGTACTGTATGGAGCAATATATGGGGCCCAGTATATACAGTATGAAGCAAAAAATGTGGCCCTTTATATATTATAAGGGGAAATTATACTGTGCAGCAATATATGGGGCTCAGTATATACTGTATGGAGCAATATATGGGGTCCAGTATATACTGTATGGAGCAATATATGGGGCCTATTATATACTATATGGGGCCATTATACTGTGCAGCAATTTATGGGGCCCAGTAAGTACTGTATGGAGCAATATATGGGGCCCAGTATATACAGTATGGAGCAATATATGGGGCCAAGTGTATACTGTATGAAGCAATATATGGGGCCCAGTATATACAGTATGAAGCAAAAAATGTGGCCCTTTATATATTATAAGGGGAAATTATACTGTGCAGCAATATATGGGGCTCAGTATATACTGTATGGAGCAATATATGGGGCCCATGATACACTGTGTGGAGCAATATATGGGGCCTATTATATACTGTATGGAGCAATATATGGGTCCCATTATATACTGTGTGGAGCAATATATGGGGCCTATTATACACTGTGTGGAGCAATATATGGGGCCTATTATATACTGTATGGAGCAATATATGGGTCCCATTATATACTGTGTGGAGCAATATATGGGGCCTATTATATACTGTGTGGAGCAATATATGGGGCCTATTATATACTGTATGGAGCAATATATGGGGCCTATTATATACTATATGGGGCCATGATACTGTATGGAGCAATATATGTCTGCCATTATATACTATATGGGGCCATTATACTGTATGAAGCAATATATAGGGCCCAGAATATACTGTATGGAGCAATATATGGGGCCCAGTATATACAGTATGGAGCTAACGGCCGCCATCTTGTTCTGAAATCCCGCTTCGCTGATTGGTCCGGCCGGCAATTCCTGGACGGACAGACAGACGGGATAAGCCAATTATATAGTAGATGGGGCCATGATACTATATTGAGCAATATATGTCGGCCATTATATACTACAGTGGTGGCCAGAAGTATTGGCACCCCTGTAATTCTGTCAGATAATACTCAGTTTCTTCCTGAAAATGATTGCAATCACAAATTCTTTGGCATTATTATCTTCATTTAATTTGTCTTCAATGAAAAAACACAAAAAGAATTGTCCTAAAGCCAAATTGGATATAATTCCACACCAAACCTAAAAAAGGGGGTGGACAAAAGTATTGGCACTGTTTCAAAAATCATGTGATGCTTCTCTAATTCGTGTAATTAACAGCACCTGTAACTTACCTGTGGCACCTAACAGGTGTTGGCAATAACTAAATCACACTTGCAGCCAGTTAACATGGATTAAAGTTGACTCAACCTCTGTCCTGTGTCCTTGTGTGTACCACATTGAGCATGGAGAAAAGAAAGAAGACCAAAGAACTGTCTGAGGACTTGAGAAACCAAATTGTGAGGAAGCATGAGCAATCTCAAGGCTACAAGTCCATCTCCAAAGACCTGAATGTTCCTGTGTCTTCCGTGCGCAGTGTCATCAAGAAGTTTAAAGCCCATGGCACTGTGGCTAACCTCCCTAGATGTGGACGGAAAAGAAAAATTGACGAGAGATTTCAACGCAAGATTGTGCGGATGGTGAATAAAGAACCTCGACTGACATCCAAACAAGTTCAAGCTGCCCTGCAGTCCGAGGGTACAACAGTGTCAACACGTACTATCCGTCGGCGTCTGAATGAAAAGGGACTGTATGGTAGGATACCCAGGAAGACCCCACTTCTTACCCCGAGACATAAAAAAGCCAGGCTGGAGTTTGCCAAAACTTACCTGAGAAAGCCTAAAACGTTTTGGAAGAATGTTCTCTGGTCAGATGAGACAAAAGTAGAGCTTTTTGGCAAAAAGCATCAACATAGAGTGTACAGGAAAAAAAAGAGGTATTCAAAGAAAAGAACACGGTCCCTACAGTCAAACATGGCGGAGGTTCCCTGATGTTTTGGGGTTGCTTTGCTGCCTCTGGCACTGGACTGCTTGACCGTGTGCATGTCATTATGAAGTCTGAAGACTACCAACAAATTTTGCAGCATAATGTAGCGCCCAGTGTGAGAAAGCTGGGTCTCCCTCACAGGTCATGGGTCTTCCAGCAGGACAATGACCCAAAACACACTTCCAAAAGCACTATAAAATGGTTTGAGAGAAAGCACTGGAGACTTCTAAGGTGGCCAGCAATGAGTCCAGACCTGAATCCCATAGAACACCTGTGGAGAGATCTCAAAATGGCAGTTTGGAGAAGGCACCCTTCAAATATCAGGGACCTGGAGCAGTTTGCCAAAGAAGAATGGTCTACAATTCCAGCAAAGCATTGTAAGAAACTCATTGATGGTTACCAGAAGCGGTTGTTCGCAGTTATTTTGGCTAAAGGTTGTGCAACCAAGTATTAGGCTGAGGGTGCTAATACTTTTGTCTGGCCCATTTTTGGAGTTTTGTGTGAAATGATCAATGATTTGATATTTGCTTCATTCTCTTTTGTGTTTTTTCCTTGCAAGCAAATTAAATGAAGAGAATAATAACAAAGAATTTGTGATTGCAATCATTTTCAGGAAGAAACTGAGTATTATCTGACAGAATTGCAGGGGTGCCAATACTTTTGGCCACCACTGTATAACCTGTAATATTATACTTTTCAAGAAAGGCATCCATGCCCTTCTTAAATTTTAATAGTGAATCACTCATTACAACATCATGCGGCAGAGAGTTCCATAGTCTCTCTGCTCTTACAGTAAAGAATCCGCGTCTGTGATTATTATTAAACCTTCTTTCCTCCAGACGTAGAAGATGCCCCCTTGTCCCCGTCTCTGGTCTCAGAGTAAAAAGATCAGTAGAAAGGTCTTTGTACTGTCCCCTCATATACTTGTACATAGTAATAAGATCACCCCTAAGCCTTAGTTTTTCCTCAGTAAATAACCCCAAGTGTAATAACCTGTCTTGGTATTGCAGACCCCCCAGTCCTCTAATAACCTTGGTCGCTCTTCTCTGCACCCGCTCTAGTTCAGCCATGTCTTTCTTATACACCGGAGACCAGAACTGTACACAGTATTCTAAGTGTGGTCGCACTAGTGACTTGTATAGAGGTAAAATTATGTTCTCCTCATGAGCATCTATGCCTCTTTTAATGCATCCCATTATTTTATTTGCCTTTGCAGCAGCTGCCTGACACTGGCCACTAAACGTGAGCTTGTCGTCCACCAATACACCCAGGTCTTTTTCAGTTCCAGTTTTGCACAGTGTTTTTCAATTAAGCATATAATTATACAATTTATTTCCTCTGTCCCAGTGCATTACCTTACATTTATCCCCATTAAAGCTCATTTGCCATTTATCAGCCCAAGGTTCTAGTTTACACAGATCCTCCTGTAATATAAAATTACCCTCCTCTGTATTGATTACCCTGCAGAGTTTAGTGTCATCTGCAAATATTGAAATATTACTCTGTATGCCCTCTAAAAAGTCATTAATAAATATGTTAAAAAGAAGGGGGCCCAATACTGACCCCTGTGGTACCCCACTGTTAACTGAGACCCAGTCTGAGTGCGTTCCATTAATAACCACCCTTTGTTTCCTATCACTGAGCCAATTCTTAACCCACTTACATATATTTTCCCCTATCCCCATTGTTCTCATTTTATGTATCAATCTTTTGTGTGGAACTGTATCAAAAGCTTTTGAAAAGTCCATATACACAACATTCACTTCATTTCCTTGGTCCAGTCCGGAACTTGCCTCCTCATAAAAACTGATCAGATTAGTTTGACAGGAACGGTCCCTCGTAAAGCCATGTTGATATTGGGTCATGAAGTTATTCCTCCTCAGATACTCTAGTATAGCATCTCTTAGGAAACCCTCCAGGATTTTACACACAGTAGAGGTTAAGCTTACTGGCCTATAACTTCCAAGTTCAGTTTTTGTCCCCTTTTTGAATATTGGCACCACATTTGCTATACGCCAGTCCTGTGGTACAGACCCTGTTATTATGGAATCTTTAAAGATTAAAAATAATGGTCTATCTATGACGTTACTTAATTCCTGCAGTTCTCGTGGGTGTATCCCATCCGGGCCCGGGGATTTGTCAACTTTAGTGATTTTTAGACGCCGCCGTACTTCCTGCTGGGTTAAGCAAGTGACATTTAATGGAGAATTTTTGTTATCACTGACTTATCATGTTTTCTGTCATGCGATTTTCTTGTGTAAATACGGTTGAAAAAAATCATTTAGCATATTGGCTTTTTCCTCATCCTCATCCACCATTTCACCCAGACTATTTTTAAGGGGACCAACACTATCATTTTTTAGTTTTTTACTATTTGTGTAGTTAAAGAATATTTTGGGATTATTTTTACTTTATCTGGCAATGATTCTCTCTGTCTCAATCTTTGCTGCCTTGATTTGGTTTTTACAGAATTTATTTAATTTTCTATATTTATTTAATGCCTCATCACTACCTACTAGCTTTAGTTCTGTAAATGCTTTCTTTTTGTCACTTATTGCACTTATTGCGCCCCTTACAGCTCTATTTAGCCATAGTGGTTTCCTCCTATTTCTAGCATGTTTATTCCCATAGGGTATACATTGTGCAACGGTCCTATTCAGGATGCTAATAAATGTCTCCCATTTGCTTTGTGCAGCTTTATGTCTCAGGATATCGTCCCAGTATAATGCACTAAGATCATCTCTCAACCGTTGGAAATTTGCCTTCCTGAAGTTTAGTGTCCTTGTAACCCCTCTACTACCCATCTTATTAAAGGTTACATGAAAACTTATTATTTTGTAATCACTATTACCCAAGTGACCCCCAACTCGTATATTTGATATGCGGTCTGGCTTGTTGGTAAATATTAGGTCTAGCAGTGCCCCCCTTCTTGTTTGTTCCTTAACCAGTTGTGAAAGGTAATTGTCTCTCATAGTAGTCAAAAACCTATTACCTTTGCTTGAACTACAGGTTTCTGTCCCCCAATGTATTTCAGGGTAGTTGAAGTCCCCCATAATAATGAGTTCTCCTTGAGTCGCTACTTCATCTATTTGCTTTACAAGGATATTCTCCACTGCTTCCATTATTTTTGGAGATTATAAGAAATATTATAAGAAATAAGTAATTTATTATTTTTTCCCCTTCCCCTTATCTCCACCCACAGGGACTCTACATTTTCATTATATTCACATATATTCTCCCGCAAGATGGGTTTTAAGGATGATTTTACATATAAACACACACCCCCCTCGCTTGTTTGTACGGTCATTTCAGAACAGACTATAGCCCTGTAAGTTAACTGCCCAGTCATGGCTCTCGTCCAGCCATGTCTCAGATATCCCCACCATGTCATAATTATTTTCCAACAAAATTAATTCTAATTCCTCCATTTTGTTGGTGAGGCTTCTGGCATTAGTGTACATGCATTTTATGTATCTCTCTGTACCTCTATTCCTTCTTACTTTATTGACTGTTCTAACCCCACCCCCAATTTCTTTATTTGTGCCCAGGTCATTCTCTGCACTATCTTCCCCAGCTATAAAATGAACACCCTCCCCCCAATCCCTAGTTTAATCACTCCTCCAACCTTCTAGCCATTTTCTCCCCAGCACAGCTGCACCCTCCCCATTGAGGTGCAGCCGTTCCCTAGCGTAGTCGGCCCAGTTCTCCAGGAACCCAAATCCCTCCTTCCTACACCAGTTCTTGAGCCACTTATTTTTCTCCCTAATCTCCCGTTGCCTCTCTGGCGTGGCACATGGTACAGGTAGTATTTCCGAGAATACCACCTTGGAGGTCCTTGCTCTAAGCTTGCAGCCTAATTCCCTGAAATCATCTTTAAGGACCTTCCACCTACCTCTAACTTTGTCATTTGTGCCAATGTGCACCATGACCGCTGGGTCCTCACCAGCCCCTCCCAGTAATCTGTCAACCCGATCAGCGATGTGCCGGACTCGAGCGCCAGGTAGGCAGCACACTGTTCGACGATCCCTGTCTTTGTGACAGATTGCCCTATCTGTTCCCCTAATAATTGAGTCCCCCACTACCAGCACCTGCCTGACTTGCCCTGCTCTCCTATTTGCCCCCTTACTGGAGCTGACACTCCTCCGGCTTTCAGGGGACATGCCTTGCTGCAGCAGTGCTACCCCTGTACCGACACCCCTCTCATCTGCCTTCAGTCTTCTCTTCAATCCTGTTTAGTTGCCTTCTGTCAGATACACACCACCTCTCTCTTCGGCTTGAGCCAGACTACAATAACAAGTTCACCACAGTCCCCCTGGGGCTCTGCTAAAACACTCCCTGTCTCCTGTGACCGTGTTAAGCCCTCTAGTTGCTGGATGCTTCTGAAGCACAACACTTCCTGTCTCCTGTGCTTGTGTTATTTGTAACAGTTGCTGGATGCTTTGGAAGCAACAGCACTGCTTCTGCATGTCACAATTATCTTTCCACCATCTCATTCAACCCCTTCAGCTGACCTATCCATCAAAGTCAATGGCTACCCACTCTCCCCAGTCCTACAAACTTGACTCTGATCTTACATAGTTACATAGTTACATAGTTACATAGTTTATAAGGCCGAAAAAAGACAAGCGTCCATCCAGTTCAGCCTATTTCTTGTGCACTGCAGCTATTCCGCAGCGTTGATCCAGGGGAAGGCAACAAAAAACCATGAGGTATAGGCCAATTTACATCACTGAGGAAAAATTCACTTCCCGACACCAATCTGGCAGTAAGATTAAATCCCTGGATTAATTAACTAAGCATAAGATGTAATTTTATTGTTCTCAAGAAAGGCGTCCAGGCCTCTCTTGAACTCTTTAAGTGAGTTGGACATCACCACTTCCTCTCCCAGAGAGTTCCAGAGTCTCACGGCTCTGACCATAAAGAATCCCCTTCTATGCTGGTGCAGGAACCTCCTTTCCTCCAGACGCATAGTGTGCCCCCTCGTCTTTGTCACCATCCTTGGTATAAACAGGTCATGGGAGAGATCTCTGTACTGCCCCCTGATGTATTTATACATGTTTATGAGGTCTCCCCTAAGCCTTCTCTTTTCCAATGTAAATAGGCCTAATTTTGACAACCTCTCTGGGTATTCTAGTCCCTCCATTCCCTTTATTACCTTAGTCGTCCTCCTTTGTACCCTCTCTAGCTCCAATATGTCTTTCCTGAGCACCGGAGCCCAGAACTGTGCACAATATTCTAAGTGCGGCCTTACCAGCGCTTTATACAGAGGAAGAACAATGTTCTCATCATATGCCCCTATTCCTCTTCTGATGCATGCCATGACTCTATTTGCCTTCGCAGCTGCTGCCTGACACTGGGCACTCCAATTTAATTTGCTGTTAACCAAGACGCCCAGGTCCTTCTCCATGTCAAATTTCCCCAACGGTTTCCCATTTAATATGTATGGGTGACTGCTGTTTTTCTTTCCCATGTGCATGACCTTACATTTATCGGCATTGAACCCCATTTGCCATTTTTTGGCCCAACTCCCCAATTTATCTAAATCCTCCTGTAGCTGTGCCCTGTCCTCATCTGTATTAACTACTTTACAAAGTTTAGTATCATCTGCAAATATTGCTATTTTACTATGCAACCCTTCCACTAGATCATTAATAAATATATTAAATAATATAGGGCCCAAGACAGACCCTTGAGGCACCCCGCTAGTAACCCTGACACACCCTGAGCTTACTCCATTGATAACCACCCTCTGCTTTCTATCACTCAGCCAGCTATTTACCCACTTGCACACATTATCCCCCAGACCAAGCATTCTCATTTTATATACCAACCTTTTGTGTGGCACGGTATCAAACGCTTTGGAGAAGTCAAGGTATACAACATCCACTGACTCTCCCCGGTCCAGCTGTGAGCTCACCTCCTCGTAGAAGGCGATCAGGTTTGTTTGGCAGGAGCGATCCCTCATGAATCCATGTTGATATGGAGTTAGACAGTTATTATCATTAAGATATTCTACAATAGCATCTCTAAGAAATCCTTCAAACAATTTACCCACAACAGACGTTAAGCTGACTGGTCTATAGTTCCCAGGGTCACTTTTAGACCCCTTTTTGAATATTGGTACCACATTTGCTTGGCGCCAGTCTAGTGGGACAGTCCCTGTCCATAAAGAGTGCTTGAATATAAGATACAGCGGTCTGTCTATCACATTACTTAATTCTTTTAGTACCCGGGGGTGTATGTCATCTGGGCCTGGTGACTTGTCTATTTTGATATTATTTAGGCGTTTCTGAACATCCTCCAGGGTTAGGTGGGTGATATTTAGCGGAGGGTTTACTTTATCACTCTGCATTTCCTCCGATAAATTGTTTTCTTTTGTGAAAACAGTGGAGAAGAAGCTATTGAGTAGGTTTGCTTTACCCTCATCGCCCTCTATGATTTTACCCAGGTTATTTTTCAATGGGCCAACGCCATCAGTTTTAATCCTTTTACTGTTTATATAGTTAAAGAACAGTTTGGGATTCGTTTTACTTTCCTTGGCAATTAGTCTCTCTGTCTCCTCTTTTGCTATTCTTATTTGTTTCTTACAGATTTTGTTTTTTTCCCTATAAGATATTAGCGCTTCCTCGCTGCCTTCTTGTTTAAGTTTACCGAAAGCCCTTTTTTTGTTTTTCATTGCCCTCTTGACTTCCTTATTTAGCCACATTGGCTTCCTCCTATTCCTAGCCCTGTTATTCCCATAAGGTATGTACCTTCTACAGTGACTATGTAGAACTGTTTTGAAAATGTCCCATTTTCTATCCGTGCTCCTATTACTAAAGATACTATCCCAGTCTATAAGGTGAAGGGCATCTCTTAGCTGATCAAACTTTGCCCTCCTGAAGTTCAGTGTTTTTGTGACTCCCTTGCTGGGCACCTACTGAAGCACATGTGGAATTGTATAATGTTGTGGTCACTATTTCCCAGGTGCCCCCCGACCTGCACCTCAGTTATTCTGTCTGGCCTGTTAGTTAATATTAAGTCTAAAAGGGCCGTCCCTCTAGTTGGTTCCTGCACAAGTTGTGACAAATAATTGTCTTTGATAATTGACAGAAACCTGTTTCCTTTCTGAGATCTACAGCTTTCGGTTTCCCAGTCTATATCGGGGTAGTTGAAGTCCCCCATAATAAGCACCTCATTATTTTTTGCTACTTCGTCTATTTGTCTCATTAATAGACTTTCCGTGGCTTCTGCTATATTTGGTGGTTTATAACAGACTCCTATGATAATTTTATTATTGTTTTTTGCCCCATGTATCTCCACCCATAAGGACTCGACCTCCTCATTTCCCTCCCATACATCCTCCCGTATTGTAGGCTTTAGACACGTCTTTACATATAGACAGACTCCACCCCCTTTCCGACTTCTTCGATCCCTTCTAAACAGACTGTAACCCTGTAAGTTAACTGCCCAGTCATAGCTTTCATCTAACCATGTCTCGGTTATTCCCACTATGTCATAGTTACCTGTAGATATTTCTGCTTCCAGTTCATCCATCTTGTTTGTCAGGCTCCTGGCATTTGCTAGCACGCAGTTTACACGATTTTGTTTTGTTCCAATCTTCTCCCTGTGGATTGTATTAGAAATTTTCTTACCTCCCTTCCAAGTATCTTGTCTTGGACCTTCTTTGTCGCACTTCATATCTTTCATTAGTATGTTCTCTGGTTGCATGATCGTGTCCGGCGTTTTTCTTCCCATCCCCTCTTCTTCTAGTTTAACCTGAGATCTAGTTTCAAACCTGAGATCCAAGCACTTTCCACTTCCTGCCGACTCCAACTCCAAAATATCTCTCTGATCTGCACATTTCTCAACCATGAATCTGCAAAAGCACTAGTGCACGCCCTCATTATCTCCCGCCTCGACTACTACAAGCTCCTGCTCTGTGGCCTCACTTCTAAAACTCTTGCACCCCTCCAATCTATCCTAAACTCTGCTGGCCGACTTATCCACCTGTCAATCCCTGTACTGGCTCCCTGTTGCCCAAAGACTCCAGTTCAAAACCCTAACTTTGGCTTACAAAGCCATCCAAAATCTGTCTCTTCCATACATCTCTGACCTAGTCTCCCTGTGCTTACCTGCACACAACCTTCATTCCTCACAGGATCTCCTTCTCTGCTCCCCTCTTATCTCCTCTTCCCACAATCGCATACAAGATTTCTCCTGTGCATCTCCGCTACTCTGGAACTCTCAACCCCAACATACATGAGACTCTCGCCTACCGTGAACACCTTCAAAAGGAACCTGAAGACTTACCTCTTCGGACAAGCGTACAACTTGCAGTAATCCTCGCTCCACCATATCGCTGCACGACCATCTCTACCCTCACCTTCTGTATCCTCACCCATTCCTAGTAGATTGTTTGTGAGCCTTCGCTTGCATGGTCCGCTCTCCTCTTGTACCAGTCGGTGACTCTTTTTTTTGTTCAAGATTATTGTACTTGTTGTTTGCTATGTATAGCCCTTTTCACATGTAAAGCGCCATGGAATAAATGGCGCTGTAATAATAAATAATAATAATTATACTATTTGTACTGTGGGTCAATTGATGCCACTTTTCCTGGTGTCTGCAGCTAATTTGAGCTGTTTTGGCAGCTTTTGGGTCCCTTTGAAGGTGTTGTGTATGCTTTTGGTTTTACCTTTCATTGAATGCAATGGGATTCGGATTTGCTCGGCGAACCGTTCAGCGAACATCGGGAAGTTCGCCAAGCAGAACCGAACTTTGAAAGTTTCCTCATCTCTAGTGTCCATCTGGTGTGTTTCCTGTAGTGCAAGGGGAGTAGGTCCCCATTATACTATTTCTACTTTGGTGAAATTGATGTCACTTTGTTGGTGTCTGCCCCTATTTTTTCAAAACATGGAGACTCCAAGTTGGGTTTCCATCTGCTGGGTTTCCTGTAGTGGAAGAGGTGTCGGTCCCCATTATACTATTTTTACTCTGGTGAAATTGATGCCACTTTGGTGGTGTCTGCCTTTAATTTTTTTAAATCTGGAGACTCCTCTTTGGATCTCCTTCATGTGTGTTGCCTGTAGCGCTAGGGCTCTCAGATCGGAAGGCGTGCACTTACTTTCAGTCAACTACCTGTGTTACTATCCTTACATTTTTCTATCAATAGTAGTCTATGAAACTGATGTTTGTGCCACCTGAGTGTGGCTGACCAGAAAAGCAGGTTGAACTGTTGCATGTGGTATCAGGGCTCCCAGCACAGCAGGCCTACACCGATCCCTCACCCACCCCGTCTTAATTTGAAGTTAAATTCAAAGCTATAAATGCTGGCCCATACCCTGATACCTCATGCATGGCCCATGGCTGACTGCTGCTGTGCCATTATAAAATTTGTACTGTGGGTCAATTGATGCCACTTTTCCTGGTGTCTGCCCATAATTTGAGCTGTTTTGGCAGCTTTTCGGTCCCTTTGAACGTGTTGTGTATGCGTTTGGTTTTGCCTCCCATTGAATGCAATGGGATTCGGATATGTTCGTCGAACCGTTCGACGAACATCGGTAAGTTCGCCGAGCAGAACCAAACCAACCCTTGAAAGGTTCGCTCAATTATGATATTATTAAACATACCAACAAGCAGTTCTGTATATAAGAATAATCTAACCAGAAACACCATAGATGTTCAATATATATATTTGTGCATATAAGTTGTTAATAATATGCAAAGATGAAAAAAGAAAGTCTGTAGATACAGTCACTTTCTATAGAAAGGAGCAGATGATGATTCCGCTCTTCAGGCCTTTGGTTGCACTTGAGCTGTTTTTGGACATTCAGGTCTGGATCACACATGACGGAGAGGAGAAGAGCAGGAATGTGTCATCTATGCAGTTGGAGTTTTCCTGGATTCCTACTGCACTGCGATCAACCATACGGCATTCTGTTTCACCATGGCTAGGTAGATGAAGGAGCAGCCGCTTCTTCTCTCTGTCCACAGTCAGGTAGTAGAAGAAGCAGCCGCTTCATTCTGTTGCTACATGGCCAAGTATGAGAAGGAGCAGCCGCTTCCATCTCTCTTTACTTGGCCAATTATAAGAAGGAGCAGCCGCTTTCTTCTGTCTGTCCATATCCGGTAGGTGAAGGAGCAGCCGCTACCTTCTTTTTTTCCTGTCTGGTAGGAGAAGGAGCAGCGGCTGCCTTCTGTCTGTCCATATCTGATAGTCGTCTCCTTACCACCACATTGTAGATGAGTCGTCCAGATGGTGACATAGCAAGTATGGCTGAAAGAAATCCTTCAATTTCAGCCTTTAATTACTTGCTATGTTGATCCAGAGGAAGGCGAAAAATAACCCTGAGGACTCGTTGTTCGATTATCCTCATATCAAGGGAAAAAAAATCCTTCCTGACCCCAAATATGGCGATCGGAATGAATCCCTGGATGTTTGGTGCTCGAATCTACGTTGATGTTATGTGGTGGAAGATCGGTAAGTTTGTCACAGTCCGGTAAATAAGAAAGTCCAGTGTAAGTGTCTCATCCGATTAATGGAAAGCTTCATTCCTAGATGTTACTGGAATGGGGCTGATTTATATCAGCCTAATCCTCCTGTAAGGAGAGAAATATATTCAAAATAAAGAAAGTTAGGCGATTCTGCACTATCATAAAGTCTGAGTACAATGTTGCGAGTTGCACAATTAAGAAAGGGTTCGTGGACCACAGTAGTGCTCAGCTAAATACACCCCAGACTGGGGAAACAATTGCTGTCCAAAAATAGAGAAAAGCGTCACTCACCGTATAAAATTACTTTTTCATTAATGTGCTTTAAAACATATTGTCGGGTCTGTCTGACCAGCCACACCTGCTCCTTCTCTCTCTCCCTGCTGATATGTTTTAAAGGACATTAATAAAGAAGTAATTTGATATGGTGTGCGCCGCTATTCTCCATTTTAAGACGAGAAATATACACATCTGAGAATCGTCTCCTCACATATATAATGTATACCGGGGGGATATAATGATAAGGTGTATAGTGGATATGTGTGTTACTGAGCATTGATAACACTATGGATGTCCCTATGTGCTATACTTACATCATCGCCCCATCGGAATGGTGGGTCGGCTTCGCCGGACTCCACGTCGAACCAGTATATAGGGTAGAAGAATGGGCGCTCTCGGATGAAGGATGATATAGCATACCGGGCAGATGGAGATTTGCAAAGAAGCTGGAAAATGAGAGAGACCATTAATCATTATATTACGGATTATTACTGATACGTTATTACACAATGTCCATGGACTCTCCACATCTTATCTTCTAGCTTTCCTTATAGTCCTTCATCTTCCTTCTTTCTCTGATCCTACTTACGCCTTCTAGGATGTCAAGGGCATCGTTGGGCATCCAGTCTGGAATATCTGGGACGTCCTCCTGCAGAGACCGGTGGTATTCCTCCAGTGTGCCGCTGCCATAGAACGGTTGGCTCCCCACAATCATCATGTACAGGATGACACCAAATGAAAAGGAATCTGCCAGATGATTGAAGGCTTCTCCATCCATTATCTGTGGGAACATAATATAGGAGATGAGGTGAATATACCGGGGAGGGGATTTACACACAGAGGCCATGAGGACCAGTCTGTGATTAGATATGAGCAGGATACTCAGATTAATACTCAGTCCTACTATCGCCATCAATCACACTGGGATGTTTTTTACCTCAGGTGCGATGTAACCCTGAGTGCCAACTTGTTCTTCTAATAGGTCATCCTCGCCCATATTCATGACTGATAAGCCAAAGTCAGAGATTTTTATATGTCCCATGTCATCGATGAGAATGTTCTGTGGCTTCAGGTCACTGAAGGGAGAAGGAGCAGATACTGATTGTGAGGATAATTCATGAAAATAACTTTATACAATAGATATGTAAGGAGACAACAGAGATTTATGAAGATGAACTGATTACCAATGTATCACGCCATGTTCATGGAGGAACTGGAGTCCGCAAACCATTTCTGCCGCAAAGAGTCTGTGGAGTAGAAAGTAGAGGATGGATCAGTGGTTACATACACTCTAGGACTACAATGTACGGGCAGCAGATTATTAGGATTTGGCTGTTAGAAGTTTACCTTGATGTTTCCATATCAAATGAATTAGATGGAGCCAGGTGGTGAAACAGATCTCCTCCGGCCATATACTCCATGGCTAATATATATTCTAATGGTGTTTCCATAAACCCCCGCAGAGATGTTAGGAAGCGGCAGCCAGTGGCCATACAGAGGATGTCTAATTCTGTAGAGATTGTGTCCTCATCAATACGACTCTTGTCCATCATTTTAATAGCCAGCAGTTCTCCGCTGACCGGATCTGATGCCAAGAGGACCTGGAGAAAAATCAAAGGAGATCAGACCAAACTCCCATCTATTATAGGGATCTGTGTAATGGATCACTGGTTTATCCCAATCACCATTACATATGAACATCCTGTAATGAATATGTATATCCTCCTGTGTATCTGGTGCAGGATACATTGAGGAACACAGAGAAGGAGAAATTCACACTTACCTTTCCAAAGCCTCCCACTCCAAGATCTTTGTGGAATTCAAGGCTGCACAGGTCAACAGGATTTTCCATTTTAACCAGTTCTCTCTGGGGTAAAAGAAGGGATCTGGCATCAGCATGTGCTGGCATGTCTGCTATGTCAGAGGGCATCATAAGGCTTCCACCTGCTGAGATGATACAAGATTTGTTAGTCTCTTTGAGAAGACATAATGGAAATGTTTGTCATGTTGTGTGGTAAGTGTATGGAGCGGGCTCAGTCGCTGAGCCTGCATTTTACCAGGCTGATACCGGCTGTATTACATAGCTGCCACGTGCCAATAAATACAGCGACTGGAGCACACTCTGATTACTGCGGTTTAACCGTTTCAATGCTGACAGTGGTATTTAAATGAAGTGATTGCCAATTTGCTACCAGCACCCATTAGCCCCCACCAGGTCACAATTGCAAGAGGTTAATTAACTGTAATGACTATCTGGACCTACTGAAAACCCATATCTTTCACTTTTGTCCTCCTGTTTAGACCAGCCTGGTTTAATTTCTTATGATAACATATAATATAGCCATATACAGCGATACAGTTCCATTACAGCACATACAGGTGCTTCTCACTAAATTAGAATATCATCAAAAAGTTAATTTATTTCAGTTCTTCAATACAAAAATAATACCTGGTTTAAAAACAACAGTATCACTGTGCTTGATTGGCCAGCAAACTTGCCTGACCTTAACCCCATAGAGAATCTATAGGGTATTGTCAAGAGGAAGATGAGAGACACCAGACCCAACAATGCAGACGAGCTGAAGGCTGCCATCAAAGCAACCTGGGCTTCCATAACACCACAGCAGTACCAGAGGCTGATCGCCTCCATGCCACGCGGCATTGATGCAGTAATTGATGCAAAAGGCCCCCCGACCAAGTATTGAGTTCATTTACTGAACATACATTTCAGATTTTAAAATCATTTTTCAAACTGGTGTTATAAAGTATTCTAATTTACTGAGATAATGACTTTTGTGTTTTCATTGGCTGTAAGCCATAATCATCAACATTAACAGAAATAAACACTTGAAATTGATCACTCTGTTTGTAATGACTCTATATAATATATGAGTTTCACTTTTTGTATTGAAGAACTAAAAATAAATTTACTTTTTGATGATATTCTAATTTAGTGAGAAGCACTTGTAGTACAAGCGATCAAAAAATTGCAGGTTCAAGTCTTCTAAGGAGACTAAAAAATTAAATAAATTAAAAAAAAATAATAAACCCAAAAAATTATTTAAAAATATAATTTGAATGAAACAACTTTCCTAATGAATAATAATAATAATAATAAAAAATGAAAAATAAGCATAACTGGGATCACGGCATTAGTATAAGTCCGTTATACAAAAATATAAAAATAATTTTCCCAAACAGTAAATACTAAAATGAGAAAAAAAAAAATCTAACAATAGCAATAAAAAGATATCGTAATGTCCTGTCTACCCAAGAAAGGATCATTAAAAGCTACAGCTTCATACACAATAAAGAAGCCTTTACACTGCGCCATTGAGGTATCACAATCACAAAGTTACAATGTCTCAGAATATGGAGACACAAATCAATGTTTTTTATTACATTTTTAATTTTCTTCCACCACTTATGTCAAAAGGAAACCCATGCATGTTCAGCATTACCACAATGGTCTCTGACATGGAGAATTACTTTATGAGGTCATTTTTACCACACAATGAACACAATAGAAAAGAACAATGTCGGAATCCCTCCCCCCGTCCCACAATTTTACCACTCTTTGATTTTTTCCCCTCTTTTCTAAATAATTGAAAGACAAAATAAATAGTGTTCTTCAAAACTGCAGCTCGGTCCACTAAAAAAGCAAGCTCACATGCAAATAAAAGAAAAGTTATGGCTTTTCGAAGAAGGAAGAAAAAAAGCGAAAGTTTTTCCGGTCAAAGGGGGGTTAATAGATATAGCTCCAGCGCATATATTATAATTTTAAACAAAACTATGTAAATGAGCAGGAAATGTCTAATATTTGGTCCTTCATTTATCAAAACTCTCTAATAGCAAAACTGACCCTGTTGCCCATAGCAACGATTCACAGCACAGATTCTATTTCTCAACATTCTATAGAACACTGAAAGGTGACTGGTTGCTATGGGCAACAAGGACAGTTCTTCCATTAGTCAGCATTTATAATTGAGGCCTGTACATAATATTAGGAGTATAATCCCCCTCACCCCCAGTCTTATTATACTGAGTAAGTTTATTTCTTACCTGGTTCATCTTTATCCATTGATCTGTCTGGTGAAGAAACACTCAGATGGAACAGAAAATCCGGGATGGAGATGGTTTTGGTTGATGAGTGGGATCTCCATAGGGCACCATTCCCATTAATGATGGGTGTAGCATATCTCAGATGTCTCCTGCATTGGACAACCCAGTCTCTGCTGTTCCTCATTCTTTTCTGGGCTGCAGCTCTTTGCAGGTTCAGGGTGTCTTGGCTTTCAGCCTTGGATGAGACCTGTCTTGGAGTTTCTTGGAGAACTTCCTCCAGCTCTGTCTCTGCGCTGATGTTTCTCTGCTTATTGAGGATGGCTTCTTTATTCCTCCTCCTTATTTCAGGGACCAGATCTCCGATTTTTTTCAAGGAGATAATAAAGGCCCTCTGAAGCTCAGCGGAGGCAGCAGAGTCAGACGCCATGAGGTTCTCCATGTTCCTTCTCTGTGTAAGGATCTCTTGTCTTTTGGACTTTCTCATTTTCTCTAAATGTCGTTTGGACGCCATTTCTGAGGCGTCAGGGTCCATGTCCGGTAGATTAATGTCTTTTCGCCCTAAAGCGAACAACAATACCTGCTCTTCATTTATTCCTCTCCTTTCTCTCAGAACCCGATCTCTTTGGGCTCGTCTTCTCTCCATTTTAGAATAAATTTTTGCTTCGTTCGTCACGAAAAACAAAAGGTACTCCCTCACCCTTGTAAGTCTGTGAGGCAGTGATTTCCCTTGGGCTGTAACACTGGGATATAGAATGTGATGATGTCATCACATCACTGTGACATACTGTAGATTTTACCCTGATGTCATAATGAGAGTGATAGGTAGATAGACAGACAGACAGGTGTGAGCCTCTCAAGTATTAACAAAGTGAACATAGTGAACCTTATATAGTATAACAATTACAAATAGTGTTAACAGTAATTATACAAATAGGAGCATATCATATAATGGAGATACGATATACAAGGAGTGAATGGCAATTCAAGTATATACAATCAAGTTAAAGTTCATTATAGTGCCTGTGCTGTGAAGATAACATACAAAATACATGAAAAGAGTCATTATTATTATTTAAGAACAGCTTTATATGTTTGATCACTTGATGACTCACCCCATACAATTTGTGAAAAAAGCACCAACATCGGCGTCCTGCTGGGTACAATGCGCATGTCAAAACAGAAAGGTAGTGGAAAACAAACACTTTGCGCATGCGCGAGCATGCTATGAAGCTTCCCAGCGTTTTCTTCGTAAGGGAAATGTAGCACCCTGAGGATTCGGCTGCTACAGGGGTATTACACCTCAAGCCAGAGGTGTGGTATTCCACTCCCGGGTAAGGATGGAGTGTGGAACTGAGCTCAGTAGGCTGCATGCACTACACACATCCCATTTCCGAGGGACAGACCAATGGTACTCCCACTAGAGAAATGTGCAGGTACGACAGTGTCTGTCCCTGGCTGGAGTGGGAGGGGGGTGGAACATCCCAGTAGTGTAGGGGCAGATAGGGGGAGCAGTCTGGGTAATGCTAGGAGCTCATTGGGTGCTGGTCACCTGAGCTCACACATAGAGGGAGTATATAAGGTGGGAACCATCTTAGATCAGGGTCAGTCTGTCAGAGTTGAGTCAGAGAAGCAGAGCAGCTCAGCCAGCTCCAAGGCCAAGAGAGAGAGAGAGGAGAAAGAAGGACCCAGAGGGGGAGAAGAGGGAACTCCAAGAACCCAAAATTAGACCAGAGGGTGAAGAGTTGGCACAAGGGTACCGGATCCCAAGCTGGTGGAGGGCCCTAATCCTTAGCCAGACACCGGAGGTCGTGGGCAGGATCTGCCACGACCACCCACTAAATCCACCCGGAAGGCAAACCAAGAATAGGGTCAGGGAACCCAGAGACAAGGGTTTTACCAACAAGAGGCCCGAGGGAGCCGGACTTAGGTGGATCCCTGGTGGGGAAGGCCAGAGAGAAGGACAAGTCAGAAAGGGAGCTCAGGACCACGCTCCAGAATCACCTGGGGGTTGGCCGAGTCCAGGACCTGGTGGACGCAGCACGGCTCGGGTGGTCACTCAAGGCCGGAGTGACCAACACAAAAGCAGTAAGTAAAACCCTGAACTGCACAGCCCGACTCGGAGTCTTATTACCACTCTCACTGCACCACCACAACCACCACCCTCTACAACTGACCCCCTGAGGCTATACCCCTCCCGTTGGGGGTTATACTACCTGAGCTGCACACACACCACCAGCCTCAGCGGACCCTGCTGCAGCGGCGGCCGTAGTGACCGCAAATCAACGGGTGGCGTAGTCGACACTAAAGAACATCCAGTAACATCTGTAGGACTGCCACACACTGAGCTTGACACCCTGGGCACGGACCGGGTCACCGCCACTCGGAGACTACAACCCCCATCTGATCCGGCTCCGGGTATCCCCCAAACAACACTGGCCCAGGGGGCGCGTCAGAAACATCTTAGAATCATCGGCGCATGCGCAAAACAGCGGTATAGCGCTATTAAATCACTGTCAAAGATGCAGGGAAAGTAGCCTAATTGCATACAGCAATCCTTCAAACTTCACCAGCTTTTTTTTCACCAGATTTTATTTTATTTTTGCCTGTACATTTATTCTATATGCATTCTAATAAAGGACAATTCTTATTTTCTTCCAATCCCCATATATAATGCTTAACCCCTTTACAACCTAAGGTGGTTTACACATTAATGACCGGGCCAATTTTTACAAATCTGACCACTGTCACTTTATGAGGTAATTACTCTGGAACGCTTCAATGGATCCCCCTGATTCTGAGATTGTTTTTTCGTGACATATTGTACTTCATGATTTTGGTTAAACTTCTTCGATAACACTTGCGTTTATTTGTGAAAAAAAAGGAAATCTGCAAAAATTTTGAAACTTTAGCAATTTTCAAAATTTGAATTTTCATGCCCTTAAATCAGAGAGATGTCACACAAAATAGTTAATAAATAACATTTCCACACGTCTACTTTTTTTTTATTAGAGAGCTATAAGGGTTAAAATTTGACCAGCGATTTCTAATTTTTCCAACAAAATTTACAAAACCATTTTTTTAGGGACCGCATCACATTTTAAGTGACTTTAAAAGGCCTTTATGACAGAAAATACCCAAAAGTGACACCATTCTAAAAACTGCACCCCTCAAGGTACTCAAACCACATTCAAGAAGTTTATTAACCCTTCAGGTGCTTCACAGGTAGTATATAGAGGATCTGCCCACTCTCCTGTGTGGTGTAGTATATAGAGGATCTGTCAGCTCTCCTGTGTGGTGTAGTATATAGAGGATGTGTCAGCTCTCCTGTGTGGTGTAGTGTATAGTGGATCTGTCAGCTCTCCTGTGTGGTGTAGTATATAGAGGATCTGTCAGCTCTCCTGTGTGGTGTAGTATATAGAGGATCTGTCAGCTCTCCTGTGTGGTGTAGTATATAGAGGATCTGTCGGCTCTCCTGTGTGCTGTAGTATATAGAGGATCTGTCAGCTCTCCTGTGTGGTGTAGTATATAGAGTATCTGTCAGCTCTCCTGTGTGGTGTAGTATATAGAGGATCTGTCAGCTCTCCTGTGTGGTGTAGTATATAGTGGATCTGTCAGCTCTCCTGTGTGGTGTAGTATATAGTGGATCTGTCAGCTCTCCTGTGTGGTGTAGTATATAGAGGCTCTGTCAGCTCTCCTGTGTGGTGTAGTATATAGAGGATCTGTCAGCTCTCCTGTGTGGTGTAGTATATAGAGGATCTGTCAGCTCTCCTGTGTGGTGTAGTATATAGTGGATCTGTCAGCTCTCCTGTGTGGTGTAGTATATAGAGGCTCTGTCAGCTCTCCTGTGTGGTGTAGTATATAGAGGATCTGTCAGCTCTCCTGTGTGGTGTAGTATATAGAGGATCTGTCAGCTGTCCTGTGTGGTGTAGTATATAGTGGATCTGTCAGCTCTACTGTGTGGTGTAGTATATTGAAGATCTGTCAGCTCTCCTGTGTGGTGTAGTATATAGAGGATCTGTCAGCTCTCCTGTGTGGTGTAGTATATAGAGGATCTGTTGGCTCTCCTGTGTGGTGTAGTATATAGAGGATCTGTCAGCTCTCCTGTGTGGTGTAGTATATAGAGGATCTGTCAGCTCTCCTGTGTGGTGTAGTATATAGAGGATCTGTCAGCTCTCCTGTGTGGTGTAGTATATAGAGGATCTGTCAGCTCTCCTTTGTGGTGTAGTGTATAGAGGATCTGTCAGCCCTCCTGTGTGCTGTAGTATATAGAGGATCTGTCAGCTCTCCTGTGTGGTGTAGTATATAGAGGATCTGTCAGCTCTCCTGTGTGGTGTAGTATATAGAGGATCTGTCAGCTCTCCTGTGTGGTGTAGTATATAGAGGATCTGTCAGCTCTCCTTTGTGGTGTAGTGTATAGAGGATCTGTCAGCCCTCCTCTCTGCTGTAGTATATAGAGGATCTGTCAGCTCTCCTGTGTGGTGTAGTATATAGAGGATCTGTCAGCTCTACTGTGTGGTGTAGTATATAGAGGATCTGTCAGCTCTCCTGTGTGGTGTAGTATATAGAGGATCTGTCGGCTCTCCTGTGTGGTGTAGTATATAGAGGATCTGTCAGCTCTCCTGTGTGGTGTAGTATATAGAGGATCTGTCAGCTCTCCTGTGTGGTGTAGTATATAGAGGATCTGTCAGCTCTCCAGTGTGGTGTAGTATATAGAGGATCTGTCAGCTCTCCTGTGTGGTGTAGTATGTAGTGGATCTGTCAGCTCTACTGTGTGGTGTAGTATATAGAGGATCTGTCATCTCTCCTGTGTGGTGTAGTATATAGAGGATCTGTCGGCTCTCCTGTGTGTTGTAGTATATAGAGGATCTGTCAGCTCTCCTGTGTGGTGTAATATATAGAGGATCTGCCAGCTCTCCTATGTGGTGTAGTGTATAGAGGATCTGTCGGCTCTCCTGTGTGGTGTAGCATATAGAGGATCTGTCAGCTCTCCTGTGTGGTGTAGTATATAGTGGATCTGTCAGCTCTCCTGTGTGGTGTAGTTTATAGAGTATCTGTCAGCTCTCCTGTGTGGTGTAGTATATAGAGGATCTGTCAGCTCTCCTGTATGGTGTAGTATATAGAGGATCTGTCAGCTCTCCTGTGTGGTGTAGTATATATTGGATCTGTCAGCTCTCCTGTGTGGTGTAGTATATAGAGGATCTGTCAGCTCTCCTGTGTGGTGTAGTATATAGAGGATGTGTCAGCTCTCCTGTGTAGTGTAGTATATAGAGGATCTGTCAGCTCTCCTGTGTGGTGTAGTATATAGATGATCTGTCAGCTCTCCTGTGTGGTGTAGTATACAGAGGATCTGTCAGCTCTCCTGTGTGGTGTAGTATATAGTGGATCTGTCAGCTCTCCTGTGTGGTGTAGTATATAGAGGATCTGTCAGCTCTCCTGTGGGGTGTAGTATACAGATGATCTGTCAGCTCTCCTGTGTGGTGTAGTATATAGAGGATCTGTCAGCTCTGCTGTGTGGTGTAGTATATAGAGGATCTGTCAGCTCTACTGTGTGGTGTAATATATAGAGGATCTGTCAGCTCTCCTGTGTGGTGTAGTTTATAGAGTATCTGTCGGCTCTCCTGTGAGGTGTAGTATATAGAGGATCTGTCAGCTCTCCTGTGTGGTGTAGTAAATAGTGGATCTGTCAGCTCTCCTGTGTGGTGTAGTATATAGAGGATCTGACGGCTCTCCTGTGTGGTGTAGTATATAGAGGATCTGTCAGCTCTCCTGTGTGGTGAAGTATATAGAGGATCTGTCAGCTCTCCTGTGTGGTATAGTATATAGTGGATCTGTGAGCTCTCCTGTGTGGTATAGTATATAGAGGATCTGTCAGCTCTCCTGTGTGGTGTAGTATATAGAGGATCTGTCAGCTCTCCTGTGTGGTGTAGTATATAGAGGATCTGTCGGCTCTCCTGTGTGGTGTAGTATATAGAGGATCTGTCATCTCTCTTGTATGGTGTAGTATATAGAGTATCTGTCAGCTCTCCTGTGTGGTGTAGTATATAGAGGATCTGTCAGCTCTCCTGTGTGGTGTAGTATATAGTGGATCTGTCAGCTCTCCTGTATTGTGTAGTATATAGAGGATCTGTCGGCTCTCCTGTGTGGTGTAGTATATAGAGGATCTGTCGGCTCTCCTGTGAGGTGTAGTATATAGAGGATCTGTCAGCTCTCCTGTGTGGTGTAGTAAATAGTGGATCTGTCAGCTCTCCTGTGTGGTGTAGTATATAGAGGATCCGACGGCTCTCCTGTGTGGTGTAGTATATAGAGGATCTGTCAGCTCTCCTGTGTGGTGAAGTATATAGAGGATCTGTCAGCTCTCCTGTGTGGTATAGTATATAGAGGATCTGTCTGATCTCCTGTGTGGTATAGTATATAGAGAATCTGTCAGCTCTCCTGTGTGGTGTAGTATATAGAGGATCTGTCAGCTCTCCTGTGTGGGGTAGTATATAGAGGATCTGTCGGCTCTACTGTGTGGTGTAGTATATAGAGGATCTGTCATCTCTCTTGTATGGTGTAGTATATAGAGTATCTGTCGGCTCTCCTGTGTGATGTAATATATAGATGATCTATCAGCTCTCCTGTGTGGTGTAGTATATGGAGGATCTGTAAGCTCTCCTGTGTGGTGTAGTATATAGAGGATCTGTCAGCTCTCCTGTGTGGTGTAGTATATAGAGGATCTGTCAGCTCTCCTGTGTGGTGTAGTATATAGAGGATCTGTCGGCTCTCCTGTGTGGTGTAGTATATAGAGGATGTGTCAGCTCTCCTGTGTGGTGTAGTATATAGAGGATCTGTCAGCTCTCCTGTGTGGTGTAGTATATAGAGGATGTGTCAGCTCTCCTGTGTAGTGTAGTATATAGAGGATCTGTCAGCTCTCCTGTGTGGTGTAGTATATAGATGATCTGTCAGCTCTCCTGTGTGGTGTAGTATATAGAGGATCTGTCAGCTCTCCTGTGTGGTGTAGTATATAGAGGATCTGTCAGCTCTCCTATGTGGTGTAGTATATAGAGGATGTGTCAGCTCTCCTGTGTGGTGTAGTATATAGAGGATCTGTCAGCTCTCCTGTGTGGTGTAGTATATAGAAGATCTGTCAGCTCTCCTGTGTGGTGTAGTATATAGAGTATCTATCAGCTCTCCTGTGTGGTGTAATATATAGAGGATCTGTCAGCTCTCCTGTGTGGTGTAGTATATAGAGGATCTGACAGTTCTCCTTTGTGGTGTAGTATATAGTGGATCTGTCAGCTCTCCTGTGTGGTGTAGTATATAGAGGATCTGTCAGCTCTCCTGTGTGGTGTAGTATATAGAGTATCTGTTGGCTCTCCTGTGTGATGTAATATATAGATGATCTATTAGCTTTCCTGTGTGGTGTAGTGTATAGAGGATCTGTCAGCTCTCCTGTGTGGTGTAGTATATAGAGGATCTGTCAGCTCTCCTGTGTGGTGTAGTATATAGAGGATCTGTCAGCTGTCCTGTGTGGTGTAGTATATAGTGGCTCTGTCGGCTCTCCTGTGTGGTGTAATATATAGAGGATCTGCCAGCTCTCTTATGTGGTGTAGTGTATAGAGGATCTGTCAGCTCTCCTGTGTGGTGTAATATATAGAGGATCTGTCAGCTCTCCTGTGTGGTGTAGTATATAGAGGATCTGTCAGCTCTACTGTGTGGTGTAATATATAGAGGATCTGTCAGCTCTCCTGTGTGGTGTAGTTTATAGAGTATCTGTCAGCTCTCCTGTGTGGTGTAGTATAGAGAGGATCTGTCAGCTCTCCTGTGTGGTGAAGTATATAGATTATCTGTCGGCTCTCCTGTGAGGTGTAGTATATAGAGGATCTGTCAGCTCTCCTGTGTGGTGTAGTAAATAGTGGATCTGTCAGCTCTCCTGTGTGGTGTAGTATATAGAGGATCTGACGGCTCTCCTGTGTGGTGTAGTATATAGAGGATCTGTCAGCTCTCCTGTGTGGTGAAGTATATAGAGGATCTGTCAGCTCTCCTGTGTGGTGTAGTATATAGTGGATCTGTCAGCTCTCCTGTGTGGTATAGTATATAGAGGATCTGTCAGCTCTCCTGTGTGGTGTAGTATATAGAGGATCTGTCAGCTCTCCTGTGTGGTGTAGTATATAGAGGATCTGTCGGCTCTCCTGTGTGGTGTAGTATATAGAGGATCTGTCATCTCTCTTGTATGGTGTAGTATATAGAGTATCTGTCGGCTCTCCTGTGTGGTGTAGTATATAGAGGATCTGTCAGCTCTCCTGTGTGGTGTAGTATATAGTGGATCTGTCAGCTCTCCTGTATTGTGTAGTATATAGAGGATCTGTCGGCTCTCCTGTGAGGTGTAGTATATAGAGGATCTGTCAGCTCTCCTGTGTGGTGTAGTAAATAGTGGATCTGTCAGCTCTCCTGTGTGGTGTAGTATATAGAGGATCTATAAGCTCTCCTGTGTGGTGTAGTATATAGAGGATCTGTTAGCTCTCCTGTATGGTGTAGTATATAGAGGATCTGTCATCTCTACTGTGTGGTGTAGTATATAGAGGATCTGTCAGCTCTCCTGTGTGGTGTAGTGTATAGAGGATCTGTCAGCTCTCCTGTGTGGTGTAGTATATAGAGGATCTGTCAGCTCTCCTGTGTGGTGTAGTATATAGAGGATCTGTCAGCTCTATTGTGTGGTGTAGTATATACAGGATCTATCAGCTCTCCTGTGTGGTGTAGTATATACAGGATCTATCAGCTCTCCTGTGTGGTTTAGTGTATAGAGGATCTGTCAGCTCTCCTGTGTGGTGTAGTATATAGAGGATCTGTCAGCTCTCTTGTGTGGTGTAGTATATACAGGATCTATCAGCTCTCCTGTGTGGTGTAGTATTTAGAGGATCTGTCAGCTTTCCTGTGTGGTGTAGTATATAGAGGATCTGTCAGCTCTGCTGTGTGGTGTAGTATATAGAGGATCTGTCAGCTCTCCTGTGTGGTGAAGTATATAGAGGATCTGTCAGCTCTCCTGTGCGGTGTAGTATATAGAGGATCTGTCAGCTCTCCTGTGTGGTATAGTATATAGAGGATCTGTCAGCTCTCCTGTGTGGTGTAGTATATAGAGGATCTGTCAACTCTCCTGTGTGGTGTAGTATATAGAGGATCTGTCGGCACTCCTGTGTGGTGTAATATATAGATGATCTATCAGCTCTCCTGTGTGGTGTAGTATATGGAGGATCTATCAGCTCTCCTGTGTGGTTTAGTGTATAGAGGATCTGTCAGCTCTCCTGTGTGGTGTAGTATATAGAGGATCTGTCAGCTCTCCTGGGTGGTGTAGTATATAGTGGATCTGTCAGCTCTCCTGTGTAGTGTAGTATATGGAGGATCTGTCAGCTCTCCTGTCTGGTGTAGTATATAGTGGATCTGTCAACTCTCCTGTGTGGTGTAGTATATAGAGGATCTGTCGGCACTCCTGTGTGGTGTAGTATATAGAGGATGTGTCAGCTCTCCTGTGTGGTGTAGTATATAGAGGATCTGTCGGCTCTCCTGTGTGGTGTAGTATATAGAGGATCTGTCATCTCTACTGTGTGGTGTAGTATATAGAGGATCTGTCATCTCTCCTGTGTGGTGTAGTATATAGAGGATCTGTCAGCTCTCCTGTGTGGTGTAGTATATAGAGGATCTGTCAGCTGTCCTGTGTGGTGTAGAATATAGTGGATCTGTCGGTTCTCCTGTGTGGTGTAATATATAGAGGATCTGCCAGCTCTCCTATGTGGTGTAGTGTGTAGAGGATCTGTCAGCTCTCCTGTGTGGTGTAGTATATAGAGGATCTGTCAGCTCTCCTGTGTGGTGTAGTATATACAGGATCTGTCGGCTCTCCTGTGTGGTGTAGTATATAGAGGTTCTGTCAGCTCTCCTGTGTGTTGTAGTATATAGTGGATCTGTCAGCTCTCCTGCGTGGTGTAGTATATAGAGGATCTGTCAGCTCTCCTGTGTGGTGTAGTATATAGTGGATCTGTCAGCTCTCCTGTGTGGTGTAATATATAGATGATCTGTCAGCTCTCCTGTGTGGTGTAGTATATAGAGTATCTGCCCGCTCTCCTGTGTGGTGTAGTATATAGAGGATCTGTCAGCTCTCCGTTGTGGTGTACTATATAGTGGATCTGTCAGCTCTCCTGTGTGGTGTAGTATATAGAGGATCTGTCAGCTCTCCTGTGTGGTGTAGTATATAGAGGATCTGTAAGCTCTCCTGTGTGGTGTAGTATATAGAGGATCTGTCACCTCTCCTGTGTGGTGTATTATATAGAGGATCTGTCAGCTCTCCTGTGTGGTGTAGTATATAGAGGATCTATAAGCTCTCCTGTGTGGTGTAGTATATAGAGGATCTGTCAGCTCTCCTGTATGGTGTAGTATATAGAGGATCTGTCATCTCTACTGTGTGGTGTAGTATATAGAGGATCTGTCATCTCTCCTGTGTGGTGTAGTATATAGAGGATCTGTCAGCTCTCCTGTGTGGTGTAGTATATAGAGGATCTGTCAGCTGTCTTGTGTGGTGTAGAATATAGTGGATCTGTCGGTTCTCCTGTATGGTGTAGTATATAGAGGATCTGTCGGCTCTCCTGTGTGTTGTAGTATATAGAGGATCTGTCAGCTCTCCTGTGTGGTGTAGTATATAGAGGATCTGTCAGCTCTCCTGTGTGGTGTAGTATATACAGGATCTGTCGGCTCTCCTGTGTGGTGTAGTATATAGAGGTTCTGTCAGCCCTCCTGTGTGTTGTAGTATATAGTGGATCTGTCAGCTCTCCTGCGTGGTGTAGTATATAGAGGATCTGTCAGCTCTCCTGTGTGGTGTAGTATATAGTGGATCTGTCAGCTCTCCTGTGTGGTGTAATATATAGATGATCTGTCAGCTCTCCTGTGTGGTGTAGTATATAGAGGATCTATAAGCTCTCCTGTGTGGTGTAGTATATAGAGGATCTGTCAGCTCTCCTGTGTGGTGTAGTATATAGAGGATCTGTCAGCTCTCCTCTGTGGTGTAATATATAGAGGATCTGTCAGCTCTCCTGTGTGGTGTAGTATATAGAGGATCTGACAGTTCTCCTTTGTGGTGTAGTATATAGAGGATCTGACATTTCTCCTTTGTGGTGCAGTATATAGTGGATCTGTCAGCTCTCCTGTGTGGTGTAGTATATAGAGGATCTGTCATCTCTACTGTGTGCTGTAGTATATAGAGTATCTGTTGGCTCTCCTGTGTGATGTAATATATAGATGATCTATTAGCTCTCCTGTGTGGTGTAGTATATAGAGTATCTGCCTGCTCTCCTGTGTGGTGTAGTATATTGAGGATCTGTCAGCTCTCCTGTGTGGTGTAGTATATAGTGGATCTGTCGGCTCTCCCGTGTAATGTAGTGTATAGAGGATCTGTCAGCTCTCCTGTGTGGTGTAGTATATAGAGGATCTGTCAGCTCTCCTGTGTGGTGTAGTATATAGAGGATCTGTCAGCTCTATTGTGTGGTGTAGTATATACAGGATCTATCAGCTCTCCTGTGTGGTGTAGTATATACAGGATCTATCAGCTCTCCTGTGTGGTTTAGTGTATAGAGGATCTGTCAGCTCTCCTGTGTGGTGTAGTATATAGAGGATCTGTCAGCTCTCTTGTGTGGTGTAGTATATACAGGATCTATCAGCTCTCCTGTGTGGTGTAGTATTTAGAGGATCTGTCAGCTTTCCTGTGTGGTGTAGTATATAGAGGATCTGTCAGCTCTGCTGTGTGGTGTAGTATATAGAGGATCTGTCAGCTCTCCTCTGTGGTGTAATATATAGAGGATCTGTCAGCTCTCCTGTGTGGTGTAGTATATAGAGGATCTGACAGTTCTCCTTTGTGGTGTAGTATATAGAGGATCTGACATTTCTCCTTTGTGGTGCAGTATATAGTGGATCTGTCAGCTCTCCTGTGTGGTGTAGTATATAGAGGATCTGTCATCTCTACTGTGTGCTGTAGTATATAGAGGATCTGTCAGCTCTCCTGTGTGGTGTAGTATATAGAGGATCTGTCAGCTGTCTTGTGTGGTGTAGTATATAGAGGATCTGCCAGCTCTCCTGTGTGGTGTAGTGTATAGAGGTTCTGTCAGCTCTCCTGTGTGATGTAGTATATAGAAGATCTGTCAGCTCTCCTGTGTGGTGTAGTATATAGAGGTTCTGTCAGCTCTCCTGTGTGGTGTAGTGTATAGAGGTTCTGTCAGCTCTCCTGTGTGGTGTAGTATATAGAGGATCTGTTAGCTCTCCTGTGTGGTGTAGTATATAGAGGATCTGTCACCTCTCCTGTCTGGTGTAGTATATAGAGGATCTGTCAGTTCTCCTGTGTGGTGTAGTATATAGAGGATCTGCCAGCTCTCCTGTGTGATGTAGTATATTGAGGATCTGTCAGCTCTCCTATGTGATGTAGCATATAGAGGATCTGTCAGCTTTCCTGTGTGGTGTAGTATATAGAGGATCTGTCACCTCTCCTGTGTGGTGTAGTATATAGAGGATCTGTCACCTCTCCTGTCTGGTGTAGTATATAGAGGATCTGTCAGCTCTCCTGTGTGGTGTAGTATATAGAGGATCTGTCAGCTCTCCTGTGTGGTGTAGTATATAGAGGATCTGTCAGCTCTCCTGTGTGATGTAGTATATAGAGGATCTGTCAGCTCTCCTATGTGATGTAGTATATAGTGGATCTGTCAGCTTTCCTGTGTGGTGTAGTATATAGTGGATCTGTCAGCTCTCCTGTGTGGTGTAGTATATAGAGGATCTCTCAGCTCTCCTGTGTGGTGTAGTATATAGTGGATCTCTCAGCTCTCCTGTGTGGTGTAGTATATAGATGATCTGTCAGCTCTCCTGTGTGGTGCAGTATATAGTGGATCTGTCAGCTCTCCTGCGTTGTGTAGTATATAGTGGATC
The DNA here is from genome assembly GCF_046119375.1 of Phyllobates terribilis. Lineage (NCBI taxonomy): Eukaryota > Metazoa > Chordata > Amphibia > Anura > Dendrobatidae > Phyllobates > Phyllobates terribilis. The sequence continues at coordinate 238,558 of NW_027364282.1, forward strand.
TGTCAGCTCTCCTGTGTGGTGTAGTATATAGAGGATCTGTCCTGTGTGGTGTAGTATATAGAGGATCTGTCGGCTCTCCTGTGTGGTGTAGTATATAGACGATCTGTCAGCTCTCCTGTGTGGTGTAGTATATAGAGGATCTGTCAGCTCTCCTGTGTGGTGTAGTATATAGAGGATCTGCCAGCTCTCCTGTGTGATGTAGTATATTGAGGATCTGTCAGCTCTCCTATGTGATGTAGCATATAGAGGATCTGTCAGCTTTCCTGTGTGGTGTAGTATATAGAGGATCTGTCAGCTCTCCTGTGTGGTGTAGTATATAGAGGATCTGTCACCTCTCCTGTCTGGTGTAGTATATAGAGGATCTGTCAGCTCTCCTGTGTGGTGTAGTATATAGAGGATCTGTCAGCTCTCCTGTGTGGTGTAGTATATAGAGGATCTGTCAGCTCTCCTGTGTGATGTAGTATATAGAGGATCTGTCAGCTCTCCTATGTGATGTAGTATATAGTGGATCTGTCAGCTTTCCTGTGTGGTGTAGTATATAGTGGATCTCTCGGCTCTCCTGTGTGGTGTAGTATATGGATGATCTGTCAGCTCTCCTGTGTGGTGTAGTATATAGTGGATCTGTCAGCTCTCCTGTGTGGTGTAGTATATAGAGGATCTCTCAGCTCTCCTGTGTGGTGTAGTATATAGTGGATCTCTCAGCTCTCCTGTGTGGTATAGTATATAGATGATCTGTCAGCTCTCCTGTGTGGTGCAGTATATAGTGGATCTGTCAGCTCTCCTGCGTTGTGTAGTATATAGTGGATCTGTCAGCTCTCCTGTGTGGTGTAGTATATAGAGGATCTGTCCTGTGTGGTGTAGTATATAGAGGATCTGTCGGCTCTCCTGTGTGGTGTAGTATATAGACGATCTGTCAGCTCTCCTGTGTGGTGTAGTATATAGAGGATCTGTCAGCTCTCCTTTGTGGTGTAGTATATAGTGGATCTGTCAGCTCTCCTGTGTTGTGTAGTATATAGAGGATCTGTCAGCTCTCCTGTGTGGTGTAGTATATAGTCGATCTGTCAGCTCTCCTGTGTTGTGTAGTATATAGAGGATCTGTCAGCTCTCCTGTGTGGTGTAGTATATAGAGGATCTGTCAGCTCTCCTGTGTGGTGTAGTATATAGAGGATCTGTCAGCTCTCCTGTGTTGTGTAGTATATAGTGGATCTGTCAGCTCTCCTGTGTGGTGTAGTATATAGAGGATGTGTCAGCTCTCCTGTGTGGTGTAGTATATAGATGATCTGTCAGCTCTCCTGTGTGGTGCAGTATATAGTGGATCTGTCAGCTCTCCTGCGTTGTGTAGTATATAGTGGATCTGTCAGCTCTCCTGTGTGGTGTAGTATATAGAGGATCTGTCCTGTGTGGTGTAGTATATAGAGGATCTGTCGGCTCTCCTGTGTGGTGTAGTATATAGACGATCTGTCAGCTCTCCTGTGTGGTGTAGTATATAGAGGATCTGTCAGCTCTCCTGTGTGGTGTAGTATATAGAGGATCTGCCAGCTCTCCTGTGTGATGTAGTATATTGAGGATCTGTCAGCTCTCCTATGTGATGTAGCATATAGAGGATCTGTCAGCTTTCCTGTGTGGTGTAGTATATAGAGGATCTGTCAGCTCTCCTGTGTGGTGTAGTATATAGAGGATCTGTCACCTCTCCTGTCTGGTGTAGTATATAGAGGATCTGTCAGCTCTCCTGTGTGGTGTAGTATATAGAGGATCTGTCAGCTCTCCTGTGTGGTGTAGTATATAGAGGATCTGTCAGCTCTCCTGTGTGATGTAGTATATAGAGGATCTGTCAGCTCTCCTATGTGATGTAGTATATAGTGGATCTGTCAGCTTTCCTGTGTGGTGTAGTATATAGTGGATCTCTCGGCTCTCCTGTGTGGTGTAGTATATGGATGATCTGTCAGCTCTCCTGTGTGGTGTAGTATATAGTGGATCTGTCAGCTCTCCTGTGTGGTGTAGTATATAGAGGATCTCTCAGCTCTCCTGTGTGGTGTAGTATATAGTGGATCTCTCAGCTCTCCTGTGTGGTATAGTATATAGATGATCTGTCAGCTCTCCTGTGTGGTGCAGTATATAGTGGATCTGTCAGCTCTCCTGCGTTGTGTAGTATATAGTGGATCTGTCAGCTCTCCTGTGTGGTGTAGTATATAGAGGATCTGTCCTGTGTGGTGTAGTATATAGAGGATCTGTCGGCTCTCCTGTGTGGTGTAGTATATAGACGATCTGTCAGCTCTCCTGTGTGGTGTAGTATATAGAGGATCTGTCAGCTCTCCTTTGTGGTGTAGTATATAGTGGATCTGTCAGCTCTCCTGTGTTGTGTAGTATATAGAGGATCTGTCAGCTCTCCTGTGTGGTGTAGTATATAGTCGATCTGTCAGCTCTCCTGTGTTGTGTAGTATATAGAGGATCTGTCAGCTCTCCTGTGTGGTGTAGTATATAGAGCATCTGTCAGCTCTCCTGTGTGGTGTAGTATATAGAGGATCTGTCAGCTCTCCTGTGTTGTGTAGTATATAGTGGATCTGTCAGCTCTCCTGTGTGGTGTAGTATATAGAGGATGTGTCAGCTCTCCTGTGTGGTGTAGTATATAGAGGATGTGTCAGCTCTCCTGTGTGGTGTAGTACATAGAGGATCTGTCTGCTCTCCTGTGTGGTGTAGTATATAGAGGATCTGTCAGCTCTCCTGTGTGGTGTAGTATATAGACGATCTGTCGGCTCTCCTGTGTGGTGTAGTATATAGAGGATCTGTCAGCTCTCCTGTGTGGTGTAGTATATAGAGGATCTGTCAGCTCTCCTGTGTTGTGTAGTATATAGTGGATCTGTCAGCTCTCCTGTGTTGTGTAGTATATAGAGGATCTGTCAGCTCTCCTGTGTGGTGTAGTATATAGTGGATCTGTCAGCTTTCCTGTGTGGTGTAGTATATAGAGGATCTGTCAGCTCTCCTGTGTGGTGTAGTATATAGAGGATCTGTCAGCTCTCCTGTGTGGTGTAGTATATAGAGGATCTGTCTGCTCTCCTGTGTAGTGTAGTATATAGAGGATCTGTCAGCTCTCCTGTGTGGTGTAGTGTATAGATAATGTGTCCTGTGTGGTGTAGTATATAGAGGATCTGTCCTGTGTGGTGTAGTATATAGAGGATCTGTCAGCTCTCCTGTGTGGTGTAGTATATAGAGGATCTGTCAGCTCTCCTGTGTGGTGTAGTATATAGAGGATCTGTCAGCTCTCCTGTGTGGTGTAGTACATAGAGGATCTGTCAGCTCTCCTGTGTGGTGTAGTATATAGTGGATCTGTCAGCTCTCCTGTATTGTGTAGTATATAGTGGATGTGTCAGCTCTCCTCTGTGGTGTAGTATATAGAGGATCTGTCGGCTCTCCTGTGTGGTATAGTATATAGAGGATGTGTCAGCTCTCCTGTGTGGTGTAGTATATAGTGGATCTGTCAGCTCTCCTGTGTGGTGTAGTATATAGAGGATCTGTCAGCTCTCCTGTGTGCTGTAGTATATAGAGGATCTGTCGGATCTCCTGTGTGGTATAGTATATAGAGGATCTGTCAGCCCTCCTGTGTGCTGTAGTATATAGAGGATCTGTCGGATCTCCTGTGTGGTGTAGTATATAGAGGATCTGTCAGCTCTCCTGTGTGGTGTAGTATATAGAGGATCTGTCAGCTCTCCTGTGTGGTGTAGTATATAGAGGATGTGTCAGCTCTCCTGTGTGGTGTAGTATATAGAGGATCTGTCAGCTCTCCTGTGTGGTGTAGTATATAGAGGATCTGTCAGCTCTCCTGTGTGGTGTAGTATATAGAGGATGTGTCAGCTCTCCTGTGTGGTGTAGTATATAGAAGATGTCAGCTCTCCTGTGTGGTGTAGTATATAGAGGATCTGTCAGCTCTCCTGTGTGGTGTAGTATATAGAGGATCTGTCAGCTCTCCTGTGTGGGGTAGTATATAGACGATCTGTCAGCTCTCCTGTGTGATGTAGTATATAGAGGATCTGTCAGTTCTCCTGTGTGATGTAGTATATAGAAGATCTGTCAGCTCTCCTGTGTGGTGTAGTATATAGAGGTTCTGTCAGCTCTCCTGTGTGGTGTAGTATATAGAGGATCTGTCAGCTCTCCTGTATTGTGTAGTATATAGAGGATGTGTCAGCTCTCCTGTGTGGTGTAGTATATAGAGGATGTGTCAGCTCTCCTGTATTGTGTAGTATATAGAGGATGTGTCAGCTCTCCTGTGTGGTGTAGTATATAGAGGATATGTCAGTTCTCCTGTGTGGTGTAGTATATAGAGGATCTGTCAGCTCTCCTGTGTGGTGTAGTATATAGAGGATCTGTCAGCTCTCCTGTGTGGTGTAGTATATAGAGGATCTGTCGGTTCTCCTGTGTGGTGTAGTATATAGTGGATCTGTCAGCTCTCCTGTGTGGTGTAGTATATAGAGGATCTGTCAGCTCTCCTGTGTGGTGTAGTATATAGAGTATCTGTCAGCTCTCCTGTGTGGTGTAGTATATAGAGGATCTGACGGCTCTCCTGTGTGGTGTAGTATATAGAGGATGTGTCAGCTCTCCTGTGTGGTGTAGTATATAGAGGATGTGTCAGCTCTCCTGTGTGGTGTAGTATATAGTGGATCTGTCAGCTCTCCTGTGTGGTGTAGTATATAGTGGATCTGTCAGCTCTCCTGTGTGGTGTAGTATATAGTGGATCTGTCAGCTCTCCTGTGTGGTGTAGTATATAGAGGATCTGTCAGCTCTCCTGTGTGGTGTAGTATATAGAGGTTCTGTCAGCTGTCCTGTGAGGTGTAGTATATAGAGGATCTGTCAGCTCTCCTGTGTGGTGTAGTATATAGAGGATCTGTTAGCTCTCCTGTGTAGTGTAGTATATAGAGGATCTGTCAGCTCTCCTGTGTGGTGTAGTATATGGATGATCTGTCAGCTCTCCTGTGTGTTGTAGTATATAGAGGATCTCTCGGCTCTCCTGTGTGGTGTAGTATATAGAGGATCTGTCAGCTCTCCTGTGTGGTGTAGTATATAGAGGATGTGTCAGCTCTCCTGTGTGGTGTAGTATATAGTGGATCTGTCAGCTCTCCTGTGTGGTGTAGTATATAGTGGATCTGTCAGCTCTCCTGTGTGGTGTAGTATATAGAGGATCTGTCAGCTCTCCTGTGTGGTGTAGTATATAGTGGATCTGTCAGCTCTCCTGTGTGGTGTAGTATATAGAGGATCTGTCAGCTCTCCTGTGTGGTGTAGTATATAGAGGATATGTCAGCTCTCCTGTGTGGTGTAGTATATAGAGGATCTGTCGGCTCTCCTGTGTGGTGTAGTATATAGAGGATCTGTCAGCTCTCCTGTGTGATGTAGTATATTGAGGATCTGTCAGTTCTCCTGTGTGGTGTAGTGTATAGAGGATCTGTCAGCTCTCCTGTGTGGTGTAGTATATAGAGGATCTGTCAGCTCTCCTGTGTGGTGTAGTATATAGAGGATCTGTCAGCTCTCCTGTGTGGTGTAGTATATAGAGGATCTGTCAGCTCTCCTGTGTGGTGTAGTATATAGAGAATCTGTCAGCTCTCCTGTGTGGTGTAGTATATAGAGGATATCTCAGCTCTCCTGAGTGGTGTAGTATATAGAGGATCTGTCGGCTCTCCTGTGTGGTGTAGTATATAGAGGATCTGTCAGCTCTCCTGTGTGGTGTAGTATATAGAGGATCTGTCAGCTCTCCTGTGTGGTGTAGTATATAGTGGATCTGTCAGCTCTCCTGTATTGTGTAGTATATAGAGGATGTGTCAGCTCTCCTGTGTGGTGTAGTATATAGAGGATCTGTCAGCTCTCCTGTGTGGTGTAGTATATAGAGGATCTGTCCTGTGTGGTGTAGTATATAGAGGATCTGTCGGCTCTCCTGTGTGGTGTAGTATACAGAGGATGTGTCAGCTCTCCTGTGTGGTGTAGTATATAGTGGATCTGTCAGCTCTCCTGTATTGTGTAGTATATAGAGGATGTGTCAGCTCTCCTGTGTGGTGTAGTATATAGAGGATCTGTCGGCTCTCCTGTGTGGTGTAGTATATAGAGGATCTGTCAGCTCTCCTGTGTGGTGTAGTATATAGTGGATCTGTCAGCTCTCCTGTGTGGTGTAGTATGTAGAGGATCTGTCGGCTCTCCTGTGTGGTGTAGTATATAGAGGATGTGTCAGCTCTCCTGTGTGGTGTAGTATATAGAGGATCTGTCGGCTCTCCTGTGTGGTGTAGTATATAGAGGATGTGTCGGCTCTCCTGTGTGGTGTAGTATATAGAGGATGTGTCAGCTCTCCTGTGTGGTGTAGTATATAGAGGATGTGTCAGCTCTCCTGTATTGTGTAGTATATAGAGGATGTGTCAGCTCTCCTGTGTGGTGTAGTATATAGAGGATCTGTCAGCTCTCCTGGGTGGTGTAGTATATAGAGGATCTGTCTTCTCTCCTGTGTGGTGTAGTATATAGAGGATCTGTCAGCTCTCCTGTGTGGTGTAGTATATAGTGGATCTGTCAGCTCTCCTGTATTGTGTAGTATATAGAGGATGTGTCAGCTCTCCTGTGTGGTGTAGTATATAGAGGATCTGTCGGCTCTCCTGTGTGGTGTAGTATATAGTGGATCTGTCAGCTCTCCTGTATTGTGTAGTATATAGAGGATCTGTCAGCTCTCCTGTGTGATGTAGTATATTGTGGATCTGTCAGCTCTCCTATGTGATGTAGCATATAAAGGATCTGTCAGCTTTCCTGTGTGGTGTAGTGTATAGAGGATCTGTCAGCTCTCCTGTGTGGTGTAGTGTATAGAGGATCTGTCGGCTCTCCTGTGTGGTGTAGTATATAGTGGATCTGTCAGCTCTCCTGTGTGGTGTAGTATATAGTGGATCTGTCAGCTCTCCTGTATTGTGTAGTATATAGAGGATCTGTCAGCTCTCCTGTGTGATGTAGTATATTGAGGATCTGTCAGCTCTCCTATGTGATGTAGCATATAGAGGATCTGTCAGCTTTCCTGTGTGGTGTAGTGTATAGAGGATCTGTCGGCTCTCCTGTGTGGTGTAGTATATAGTGGATCTGTCAGCTCTCCTGTATTGTGTAGTATATAGAGGATCTGTCAGCTCTCCTGTGTGATCTAGTATATTGAGGATCTGTCAGCTCTCCTATGTGATGTAGCATATAGAGGATCTGTCAGCTTTCCTGTGTGGTGTAGTGTATAGAGGATCTGTCGGCTCTCCTGTGTGGTGTAGTATATAGAGGATCTGTCGGCTCTCCTGGGTGGTGTAGTATATAGAGGATCTGTCAGCTCTCCTGTGTGGTGTAGTATATAGAGGATCTGTCAGCTCTCCTGTGTGGTGTAGTATATAGAGGATCTGTCAGCTCTCCTGTGTGGTGTAGTATATAGAGGATCTGTCGGCTCTCCTGTGTGGTGTAGTATATAGAGGATCTGTCGGCTCTCCTGTGTGGTGTAGTATATTGAGGATCTGTCCTGTGTGGTGTAGTATATAGAGGATCTGTCGGCTCTCCTGTGTGGTGTAGTATATAGAGGATGTGTCAGCTCTCCTGTGTGGTGTAGTATATAGAGGATATGTCGGCTCTCCTGTGTGGTGTAGTATATAGTGGATCTGTCAGCTCTCCTGTATTGTGTAGTATATAGAGGATCTGTCAGCTCTCCTGTGTGATGTAGTATATTGAGGATCTGTCAGCTCTCCTATGTGATGTAGCATATAAAGGATCTGTCAGCTTTCCTGTGTGGTGTAGTGTATAGAGGATCTGTCAGCTCTCCTGTGTGGTGTAGTGTATAGAGGATCTGTCGGCTCTCCTGTGTGGTGTAGTATATAGTGGATCTGTCAGCTCTCCTGTGTGGTGTAGTGTATAGAGGATCTGTCGGCTCTCCTGTGTGGTGTAGTATATAGTGGATCTGTCAGCTCTCCTGTATTGTGTAGTATATAGAGGATCTGTCAGCTCTCCTGTGTGATGTAGTATATTGAGGATCTGTCAGCTCTCCTATGTGATGTAGCATATAGAGGATCTGTCAGCTTTCCTGTGTGGTGTAGTGTATAGAGGATCTGTCGGCTCTCCTGTGTGGTGTAGTATATAGTGGATCTGTCAGCTCTCCTGTATTGTGTAGTATATAGAGGATCTGTCAGCTCTCCTGTGTGATCTAGTATATTGAGGATCTGTCAGCTCTCCTATGTGATGTAGCATATAGAGGATCTGTCAGCTTTCCTGTGTGGTGTAGTGTATAGAGGATCTGTCGGCTCTCCTGTGTGGTGTAGTATATAGAGGATCTGTCAGCTCTCCTGGGTGGTGTAGTATATAGAGGATCTGTCAGCTCTCCTGTGTGGGGTAGTATATAGACGATCTGTCAGCTCTCCTGTGTGATGTAGTATATAGAGGATCTGTCAGTTCTCCTGTGTGATGTAGTATATAGAAGATCTGTCAGCTCTCCTGTGTGGTGTAGTATATAGAGGTTCTGTCAGCTCTCCTGTGTGGTGTAGTATATAGAGGATCTGTCAGCTCTCCTGTATTGTGTAGTATATAGAGGATGTGTCAGCTCTCCTGTGTGGTGTAGTATATAGAGGTTGTGTCAGCTCTCCTGTATTGTGTAGTATATAGAGGATGTGTCAGCTCTCCTGTGTGGTGTAGTATATAGAGGATATGTCAGTTCTCCTGTGTGGTGTAGTATATAGAGGATCTGTCAGCTCTCCTGTGTGGTGTAGTATATAGAGGATCTGTCAGCTCTCCTGTGTGGTGTAGTATATAGAGGATCTGTCGGTTCTCCTGTGTGGTGTAGTATATAGTGGATCTGTCAGCTCTCCTGTGTGGTGTAGTATATAGAGGATCTGTCAGCTCTCCTGTGTGGTGTAGTATATAGAGTATCTGTCAGCTCTCCTGTGTGGTGTAGTATATAGAGGATCTGACGGCTCTCCTGTGTGGTGTAGTATATAGAGGATGTGTCAGCTCTCCTGTGTGGTGTAGTATATAGAGGATGTGTCAGCTCTCCTGTGTGGTGTAGTATATAGTGGATGTGTCAGCTCTCCTGTGTGGTGTAGTATATAGTGGATCTGTCAGCTCTCCTGTGTGGTGTAGTATATAGTGGATCTGTCAGCTCTCCTGTGTGGTGTAGTATATAGAGGATCTGTCAGCTCTCCTGTGTGGTGTAGTATATAGAGGATCTGTTAGCTCTCCTGTGTAGTGTAGTATATAGAGGATCTGTCAGCTCTCCTGTGTGGTGTAGTATATGGATGATCTGTCAGCTCTCCTGTGTGTTGTAGTATATAGAGGATCTCTCGGCTCTCCTGTGTGGTGTAGTATATAGAGGATCTGTCAGCTCTCCTGTGTGGTGTAGTATATAGAGGATGTGTCAGCTCTCCTGTGTGGTGTAGTATATAGTGGATCTGTCAGCTCTCCTGTGTGGTGTAGTATATAGTGGATCTGTCAGCTCTCCTGTGTGGTGTAGTATATAGAGGATCTGTCAGCTCTCCTGTGTGGTGTAGTATATAGTGGATCTGTCAGCTCTCCTGTGTGGTGTAGTATATAGAGGATCTGTCAGCTCTCCTGTGTGGTGTAGTATATAGAGGATATGTCAGCTCTCCTGTGTGGTGTAGTATATAGAGGATCTGTCGGCTCTCCTGTGTGGTGTAGTATATAGAGGATCTGTCAGCTCTCCTGTGTGATGTAGTATATTGAGGATCTGTCAGTTCTCCTGTGTGGTGTAGTGTATAGAGGATCTGTCAGCTCTCCTGTGTGGTGTAGTATATAGAGGATCTGTCAGCTCTCCTGTGTGGTGTAGTATATAGAGGATCTGTCAGCTCTCCTGTGTGGTGTAGTATATAGAGGATCTGTCAGCTCTCCTGTGTGGTGTAGTATATAGAGAATCTGTCAGCTCTTCTGTGTGGTGTAGTATATAGAGGATATCTCAGCTCTCCTGTGTGGTGTAGTATATAGAGGATCTGTCGGCTCTCCTGTGTGGTGTAGTATATAGAGGATCTGTCAGCTCTCCTGTGTGGTGTAGTATATAGAGGATCTGTCAGCTCTCCTGTGTGGTGTAGTATATAGTGGATCTGTCAGCTCTCCTGTATTGTGTAGTATATAGAGGATGTGTCAGCTCTCCTGTGTGGTGTAGTATATAGAGGATCTGTCAGCTCTCCTGTGTGGTGTAGTATATAGAGGATCTGTCCTGTGTGGTGTAGTATATAGAGGATCTGTCGGCTCTCCTGTGTGGTGTAGTATACAGAGGATGTGTCAGCTCTCCTGTGTGGTGTAGTATATAGTGGATCTGTCAGCTCTCCTGTATTGTGTAGTATATAGAGGATGTGTCAGCTCTCCTGTGTGGTGTAGTATATAGAGGATCTGTCGGCTCTCCTGTGTGGTGTAGTATATAGAGGATCTGTCAGCTCTCCTGTGTGGTGTAGTATATAGTGGATCTGTCAGCTCTCCTGTGTGGTGTAGTATGTAGAGGATCTGTCGGCTCTCCTGTGTGGTGTAGTATATAGAGGATGTGTCAGCTCTCCTGTGTGGTGTAGTATATAGAGGATCTGTCGGCTCTCCTGTGTGGTGTAGTATATAGAGGATGTGTCGGCTCTCCTGTGTGGTGTAGTATATAGAGGATGTGTCAGCTCTCCTGTGTGGTGTAGTATATAGAGGATGTGTCAGCTCTCCTGTATTGTGTAGTATATAGAGGATGTGTCAGCTCTCCTGTGTGGTGTAGTATATAGAGGATCTGTCAGCTCTCCTGGGTGGTGTAGTATATAGAGGATCTGTCTTCTCTCCTGTGTGGTGTAGTATATAGAGGATCTGTCAGCTCTCCTGTGTGGTGTAGTATATAGTGGATCTGTCAGCTCTCCTGTATTGTGTAGTATATAGAGGATGTGTCAGCTCTCCTGTGTGGTGTAGTATATAGAGGATCTGTCGGCTCTCCTGTGTGGTGTAGTATATAGTGGATCTGTCAGCTCTCCTGTATTGTGTAGTATATAGAGGATCTGTCAGCTCTCCTGTGTGATGTAGTATATTGTGGATCTGTCAGCTCTCCTATGTGATGTAGCATATAAAGGATCTGTCAGCTTTCCTGTGTGGTGTAGTGTATAGAGGATCTGTCAGCTCTCCTGTGTGGTGTAGTGTATAGAGGATCTGTCGGCTCTCCTGTGTGGTGTAGTATATAGTGGATCTGTCAGCTCTCCTGTGTGGTGTAGTGTTTAGAGGATCTGTCGGCTCTCCTGTGTGGTGTAGTATATAGTGGATCTGTCAGCTCTCCTGTATTGTGTAGTATATAGAGGATCTGTCAGCTCTCCTGTGTGATGTAGTATATTGAGGATCTGTCAGCTCTCCTATGTGATGTAGCATATAGAGGATCTGTCAGCTTTCCTGTGTGGTGTAGTGTATAGAGGATCTGTCGGCTCTCCTGTGTGGTGTAGTATATAGTGGATCTGTCAGCTCTCCTGTATTGTGTAGTATATAGAGGATCTGTCAGCTCTCCTGTGTGATCTAGTATATTGAGGATCTGTCAGCTCTCCTATGTGATGTAGCATATAGAGGATCTGTCAGCTTTCCTGTGTGGTGTAGTGTATAGAGGATCTGTCGGCTCTCCTGTGTGGTGTAGTATATAGAGGATCTGTCGGCTCTCCTGGGTGGTGTAGTATATAGAGGATCTGTCAGCTCTCCTGTGTGGTGTAGTATATAGAGGATCTGTCAGCTCTCCTGTGTGGTGTAGTATATAGAGGATCTGTCAGCTCTCCTGTGTGGTGTAGTATATAGAGGATCTGTCGGCTCTCCTGTGTGGTGTAGTATATAGAGGATCTGTCGGCTCTCCTGTGTGGTGTAGTATATTGAGGATCTGTCCTGTGTGGTGTAGTATATAGAGGATCTGTCGGCTCTCCTGTGTGGTGTAGTATATAGAGGATGTGTCAGCTCTCCTGTGTGGTGTAGTATATAGAAGATATGTCGGCTCTCCTGTGTGGTGTAGTATATAGTGGATCTGTCAGCTCTCCTGTATTGTGTAGTATATAGAGGATCTGTCAGCTCTCCTGTGTGATGTAGTATATTGAGGATCTGTCAGCTCTCCTATGTGATGTAGCATATAAAGGATCTGTCAGCTTTCCTGTGTGGTGTAGTGTATAGAGGATCTGTCAGCTCTCCTGTGTGGTGTAGTGTATAGAGGATCTGTCGGCTCTCCTGTGTGGTGTAGTATATAGTGGATCTGTCAGCTCTCCTGTGTGGTGTAGTGTATAGAGGATCTGTCGGCTCTCCTGTGTGGTGTAGTATATAGTGGATCTGTCAGCTCTCCTGTATTGTGTAGTATATAGAGGATCTGTCAGCTCTCCTGTGTGATGTAGTATATTGAGGATCTGTCAGCTCTCCTATGTGATGTAGCATATAGAGGATCTGTCAGCTTTCCTGTGTGGTGTAGTGTATAGAGGATCTGTCGGCTCTCCTGTGTGGTGTAGTATATAGTGGATCTGTCAGCTCTCCTGTATTGTGTAGTATATAGAGGATCTGTCAGCTCTCCTGTGTGATCTAGTATATTGAGGATCTGTCAGCTCTCCTATGTGATGTAGCATATAGAGGATCTGTCAGCTTTCCTGTGTGGTGTAGTGTATAGAGGATCTGTCGGCTCTCCTGTGTGGTGTAGTATATAGAGGATCTGTCAGCTCTCCTGGGTGGTGTAGTATATAGAGGATCTGTCAGCTCTCCTGTGTGGTGTAGTATATAGAGGATCTGTCAGCTCTCCTGTGTGGTGTAGTATATAGAGGATCTGTCAGCTCTCCTGTGTGGTGTAGTATACAGAGGATCTGTCGGCTCTCCTGTGTGGTGTAGTATATAGAGGATCTGTCAGCTCTCCTGTGTGGTGTAGTATATAGAGGATCTGTCAGCTCTCCTGTGTGGTGTAGTATATAGTGGATCTGTCAGCTCTCCTGTATTGTGTAGTATATAGTGGATCTGTCAGCTCTCCTGTATTGTGTAGTATATAGAGGATGTGTCAGCTCTCCTGTGTGGTGTAGTATATAGAGGATCTGTCAGCTCTACTGTGTGGTGTAGTATATAGAGGATCTGTCCTGTGTGGTGTAGTATATAGAGGATCTGTCGGCTCTCCTGTGTGGTGTAGTATATAGAGGATGTGTCAGCTCTCCTGTGTGGTGTAGTATATAGTGGATCTGTCAGCTCTCCTGTATTGTGTAGTATATAGAGGATGTGTCAGCTCTCCTGTGTGGTGTAGTATATAGAGGATCTGTCGGCTCTCCTGTGTGGTGTAGTATATAGAGGATCTGTCAGCTCTCCTGTGTGGTGTAGTATATAGAGGATGTGTCAGCTCTCCTGTGTGGTGTAGTATATAGAGGATGTGTCAGCTCTCCTGTGTGGTGTAGTATATAGTGGATCTGTCAGCTCTCCTGTGTGGTGTAGTATATAGAGGATCTGTCGGCTCTCCTGTGTGGTGTAGTATATAGAGGATCTGTCAGCTCTCCTGTGTGGTGTAGTATATAGAGGATCTGTCAGCTCTCCTGTGTGGTGTAGTATATAGAGGATGTGTCAGCTCTCCTGTGTGGTGTAGTATATAGAGGATCTGTCAGCTCTCCTGTGTGGTGTAGTATATAGAGGATGTGTCAGCTCTCCTGTGTGGTGTAGTATATAGAGGATGTGTCAGCTCTCCTGTGTGGTGTAGTATATAGAGGATCTGTCAGCTCTCCTGTGTGGTGTAGTATATAGAGGATCTGTCAGCTCTCCTGTGTGGGGTAGTATATAGACGATCTGTCAGCTCTCCTGTGTGGTGTAGTATATAGAGGATGTGTCAGCTCTCCTGTATTGTGTAGTATATAGAGGATGTGTCAGCTCTCCTGTGTGGTGTAGTATATAGAGGATATGTCAGTTCTCCTGTGTGGTGTAGTATATAGAGGATCTGTCAGCTCTCCTGTGTGGTGTAGTATATAGAGGATCTGTCAGCTCTCCTGTGTGGTGTAGTATATAGAGGATCTGTCGGTTCTCCTGTGTGGTGTAGTATATAGTGGATCTGTCAGCTCTCCTGTGTGGTGTAGTATATAGAGGATCTGTCAGCTCTCCTGTGTGGTGTAGTATATAGAGGATCTGTCAGCTCTCCTGTGTGGTGTAGTATATAGAGGATCTGACGGCTCTCCTGTGTGGTGTAGTATATACAGTATCTGTCAGCTCTCCTGTGTGGTGTAGTATATAGAGGATCTGTCAGCTCTCCTGTGTGGTGTAGTATATAGAGGATGTGTCAGCTCTCCTGTGTGGTGTAGTATATAGTGGATCTGTCAGCTCTCCTGTGTGGTGTAGTATATAGTGGATTTGTCAGCTCTCCTGTGTGGTGTAGTATATAGTGGATCTGTCAGCTCTCCTGTGTGGTGTAGTATATAGAGGATCTCTCGGCTCTCCTGTGTTGTGTAGTATATGGATGATCTGTCAGCTCTCCTGTGTGGTGTAGTATATAGTGGATCTGTCAGCTCTCCTGTGTGGTGTAGTATATAGAGGATCTGTCAGCTCTCCTGTGTGGTGTAGTATATAGAGGATATGTCAGCTCTCCTGTGTGGTGTAGTATATAGAGGATCTGTCGGCTCTCCTGTGTGGTGTAGTATATAGAGGATCTGTCAGCTCTCCTGTGTGATGTAGTATATTGAGGATCTGTCAGTTCTCCTGTGTGGTGTAGTGTATAGAGGATCTGTCAGCTCTCCTGTGTGGTGTAGTATATAGAGGATCTGTCAGCTCTCCTGTGTGGTGTAGTATATAGAGGATCTGTCAGCTCTCCTGTGTGGTGTAGTATATAGAGGATCTGTCAGCTGTCCTGTGTGATGTAGTATATAGAGGATCTGTCAGCTCTCCTGTGTGGTGTAGTATATAGAGGATCTGTCAGCTCTCCTGTGTGGTGTAGTGTATAGAGGATCTGTCAGCTCTCCTGTGTGGCGTAGTATATAGAGGATCTGTCAGCTCTCCTGTGTGGTGTAGTATATAGAGGATCTGTTAGCTCTCCTGTGTGGTGTAGTATATAGAGGATCTGTCAGCTCTCCTGTGTGGTGTAGTATATAGAGGATCTGTCAGCTCTCCTGTGTGGTGTAGTATATAGAGGATCTGTCAGCTCTCCTGTGTGGTGTAGTATATAGAGGATCTGTCCTGTGTGGTGTAGTATATAGAGGATCTGTCGGCTCTCCTGTGTGGTGTAGTATACAGAGGATGTGTCAGCTCTCCTGTGTGGTGTAGTATATAGTGGATCTGTCAGCTCTCCTGTATTGTGTAGTATATAGAGGATGTGTCGGCTCTCCTGTGTGGTGTAGTATATAGAGGATCTGTCGGCTCTCCTGTGTGGTGTAGTATATAGAGGATCTGTCAGCTCTCCTGTGTGGTGTAGTATATAGTGGATCTGTCAGCTCTCCTGTGTGGTGTAGTATTTAGAGGATCTGTCGGCTCTCCTGTGTGGTGTAGTATATAGAGGATGTGTCAGCTCTCCTGTGTGGTGTAGTATATAGAGGATCTGTCGGCTCTCCTGTGTGGTGTAGTATATAGAGGATGTGTCGGCTCTCCTGTGTGGTGTAGTATATAGAGGATGTGTCAGCTCTCCTGTGTGGTGTAGTATATAGAGGATGTGTCAGCTCTCCTGTATTGTGTAGTATATAGAGGATGTGTCAGCTCTCCTGTGTGGTGTAGTGTATAGAGGATCTGTCAGCTCTCCTGGGTGGTGTAGTATATAGAGGATCTGTCTTCTCTCCTGTGTGGTGTAGTATATAGAGGATCTGTCAGCTCTCCTGTGTGGTGTAGTATATAGTGGATCTGTCAGCTCTCCTGTATTGTGTAGTATATAGAGGATGTGTCAGCTCTCCTGTGTGGTGTAGTATATAGAGGATCTGTCGGCTCTCCTGTGTGGTGTAGTATATAGTGGATCTGTCAGCTCTCCTGTATTGTGTAGTATATAGAGGATCTGTCAGCTCTCCTGTGTGATGTAGTATATTGTGGATCTGTCAGCTCTCCTATGTGATGTAGCATATAAAGGATCTGTCAGCTTTCCTGTGTGATGTAGTGTATAGAGGATCTGTCAGCTCTCCTGTGTGGTGTAGTGTATAGAGGATCTGTCGGCTCTCCTGTGTGGTGTAGTATATAGTGGATCTGTCAGCTCTCCTGTGTGGTGTAGTGTATAGAGGATCTGTCGGCTCTCCTGTGTGGTGTAGTATATAGTGGATCTGTCAGCTCTCCTGTATTGTGTAGTATATAGAGGATCTGTCAGCTCTCCTGTGTGATGTAGTATATTGAGGATCTGTCAGCTCTCCTATGTGATGTAGCATATAGAGGATCTGTCAGCTTTCCTGTGTGGTGTAGTGTATAGAGGATCTGTCGGCTCTCCTGTGTGGTGTAGTATATAGTGGATCTGTCAGCTCTCCTGTATTGTGTAGTATATAGAGGATCTGTCAGCTCTCCTGTGTGATCTAGTATATTGAGGATCTGTCAGCTCTCCTGTGTGGTGTAGTATATAGAGGATCTGTCAGCTCTCCTGTGTGGTGTAGTGTATAGAGGATCTGTCAGCTCTCCTGTGTGGCGTAGTATATAGAGGATCTGTCAGCTCTCCTGTGTGGTGTAGTATATAGAGGATCTGTTAGCTCTCCTGTGTGGTGTAGTATATAGAGGATCTGTCAGCTCTCCTGTGTGGTGTAGTATATAGAGGATCTGTCAGCTCTCCTGTGTGGTGTAGTATATAGAGGATCTGTCAGCTCTCCTGTGTGGTGTAGTATATAGAGGATCTGTCCTGTGTGGTGTAGTATATAGAGGATCTGTCGGCTCTCCTGTGTGGTGTAGTATACAGAGGATGTGTCAGCTCTCCTGTGTGGTGTAGTATATAGAGGATCTGTCAGCTCTCCTGTGTGGTGTAGTATATAGAGGATCTGTCAGCTCTCCTGTGTGATGTAGTATATAGAGGATCTGTCAGCTCTCCTGTGTGGTGTAGTATATAGAGGATCTGTCAGCTCTCCTGTGTGGTGTAGTGTATAGAGGATCTGTCAGCTCTCCTGTGTGGCGTAGTATATAGAGGATCTGTCAGCTCTCCTGTGTGGTGTAGTATATAGAGGATCTGTTAGCTCTCCTGTGTGGTGTAGTATATAGAGGATCTGTCAGCTCTCCTGTGTGGTGTAGTATATAGAGGATCTGTCAGCTCTCCTGTGTGGTGTAGTATATAGAGGATCTGTCAGCTCTCCTGTGTGGTGTAGTATATAGAGGATCTGTCCTGTGTGGTGTAGTATATAGAGGATCTGTCGGCTCTCCTGTGTGGTGTAGTATACAGAGGATGTGTCAGCTCTCCTGTGTGGTGTAGTATATAGTGGATCTGTCAGCTCTCCTGTATTGTGTAGTATATAGAGGATGTGTCGGCTCTCCTGTGTGGTGTAGTATATAGAGGATCTGTCGGCTCTCCTGTGTGGTGTAGTATATAGAGGATCTGTCAGCTCTCCTGTGTGGTGTAGTATATAGTGGATCTGTCAGCTCTCCTGTGTGGTGTAGTATTTAGAGGATCTGTCGGCTCTCCTGTGTGGTGTAGTATATAGAGGATGTGTCAGCTCTCCTGTGTGGTGTAGTATATAGAGGATCTGTCGGCTCTCCTGTGTGGTGTAGTATATAGAGGATGTGTCGGCTCTCCTGTGTGGTGTAGTATATAGAGGATGTGTCAGCTCTCCTGTGTGGTGTAGTATATAGAGGATGTGTCAGCTCTCCTGTATTGTGTAGTATATAGAGGATGTGTCAGCTCTCCTGTGTGGTGTAGTGTATAGAGGATCTGTCAGCTCTCCTGGGTGGTGTAGTATATAGAGGATCTGTCTTCTCTCCTGTGTGGTGTAGTATATAGAGGATCTGTCAGCTCTCCTGTGTGGTGTAGTATATAGTGGATCTGTCAGCTCTCCTGTATTGTGTAGTATATAGAGGATGTGTCAGCTCTCCTGTGTGGTGTAGTATATAGAGGATCTGTCGGCTCTCCTGTGTGGTGTAGTATATAGTGGATCTGTCAGCTCTCCTGTATTGTGTAGTATATAGAGGATCTGTCAGCTCTCCTGTGTGATGTAGTATATTGTGGATCTGTCAGCTCTCCTATGTGATGTAGCATATAAAGGATCTGTCAGCTTTCCTGTGTGATGTAGTGTATAGAGGATCTGTCAGCTCTCCTGTGTGGTGTAGTGTATAGAGGATCTGTCGGCTCTCCTGTGTGGTGTAGTATATAGTGGATCTGTCAGCTCTCCTGTGTGGTGTAGTGTATAGAGGATCTGTCGGCTCTCCTGTGTGGTGTAGTATATAGTGGATCTGTCAGCTCTCCTGTATTGTGTAGTATATAGAGGATCTGTCAGCTCTCCTGTGTGATGTAGTATATTGAGGATCTGTCAGCTCTCCTATGTGATGTAGCATATAGAGGATCTGTCAGCTTTCCTGTGTGGTGTAGTGTATAGAGGATCTGTCGGCTCTCCTGTGTGGTGTAGTATATAGTGGATCTGTCAGCTCTCCTGTATTGTGTAGTATATAGAGGATCTGTCAGCTCTCCTGTGTGATCTAGTATATTGAGGATCTGTCAGCTCTCCTATGTGATGTAGCATATAGAGGATCTGTCAGCTTTCCTGTGTGGTGTAGTGTATAGAGGATCTGTCGGCTCTCCTGTGTGGTGTAGTATATAGAGGATCTGTCAGCTCTCCTGGGTGGTGTAGTATATAGAGGATCTGTCAGCTCTCCTGTGTGGTGTAGTATATAGAGGATCTGTCAGCTCTCCTGTGTGGTGTAGTATATAGAGGATCTGTCAGCTCTCCTGTGTGGTGTAGTATATAGAGGATCTGTCGGCTCTCCTGTGTGGTGTAGTATATAGAGGATCTGTCAGCTCTCCTGTGTGGTGTAGTATATAGAGGATCTGTCAGCTCTCCTGTGTGGTGTAGTATATAGTGGATCTGTCAGCTCTCCTGTATTGTGTAGTATATAGAGGATGTGTCAGCTCTCCTGTGTGGTGTAGTATATAGAGGATCTGTCAGCTCTCCTGTGTGGTGTAGTATATAGAGGATCTGTCCTGTGTGGTGTAGTATATAGAGGATCTGTCGGCTCTCCTGTGTGGTGTAGTATATAGAGGATGTGTCAGCTCTCCTGTGTGGTGTAGTATATAGTGGATCTGTCAGCTCTCCTGTATTGTGTAGTATATAGAGGATGTGTCGGCTCTCCTGTGTGGTGTAGTATATAGAGGATCTGTCGGCTCTCCTGTGTGGTGTAGTATATAGAGGATCTGTCAGCTCTCCTGTGTGGTGTAGTATATAGTGGATCTGTCAGCTCTCCTGTGTGGTGTAGTATATAGAGGATCTGTCAGCTCTCCTGTGTGGTGTAGTATATAGAGGATCTGTCAGCTCTCCT
Source organism: Phyllobates terribilis (assembly GCF_046119375.1). Taxonomy (NCBI): domain Eukaryota; kingdom Metazoa; phylum Chordata; class Amphibia; order Anura; family Dendrobatidae; genus Phyllobates; species Phyllobates terribilis. Next base: position 257,926 of record NW_027364282.1, read on the forward strand.
GTGTGGTGTAGTATATAGAGGATCTGTCAGCTCTCCTGTGTGGTGTAGTATATAGAGGATGTGTCAGCTCTCATGTGTGGTGTAGTATATAGAGGATCTGTCAGCTTTCCTGTGTGGTGTAGTATATAGAGGATCTGTCAGCTCTCCTGTGTGGTGTAGTATATAGAGGATCTGTCAGCTCTCCTGTATTGTGTAGTATATAGAGGATCTGTCAGCTCTCCTGTGTGGTGTAGTATATAGAGGATCTGTCAGCTCTCCTGTATTGTGTAGTATATAGAGGATCTGTCAGCTCTCCTGTGTGGTGTAGTATATAGAGGATCTGTCGGCTCTCCTGTGTGGTGTAGTATGACTCGCCCAGGGGGAATATGGGTGACTCGGTACCCGGGCCTTTACCTTCTTCGGATGTCACGGGCCCGTACCCTGGGGTCACTCTTTAAAAAAAAAGGGTTTGTTAACAGTTTTGTCTCGTGACGCCACCTGTGGTTCCCGGTAATGAGTACCGGCGCTGCTGCAGACCTCTGAAGCAGATGTTAGGGCAGCTGGGTTGGCATGGCTCTCCACAGGCAGAGCACAGCTCCAGGGCAGTGTAGATGCAGATGGTGATGCTGGGCGTTGTAGTGCAGGAGCGATAGCGTTGTAGAAATAACTGACAGAAACAGTGGGGTGCAGTCATCCGAGTTTACTCATAGTTCTTTAGCTTCCTCAGGTGCACTGTACAGGTGTCAGCCTCCCATGTCGCGCTGCGTTTACCAGGCAGGGGCTCAGCACTCTCCCACGTACTTCAAGAGCACTTAACGGGACCCCCTTTCTGTATGTTCCTTTCTTAGCTGACTTCCCGCGGTGGGTCTTCTCCCTCCTGCCATGCGCCCCGCCACACAAAGTGCCGATCTGTTACCTTGAGATCCCTCTGGGCAACTTGAAGTTCCCGGACCTTGCTTGGTGCCCTTCACGGCGGCTTAGGTGAGGTTGTGGCAACTGCACAATGAAAGTTTTCCAGCCGAGACCTGAAGTAACTCGGCTAGTCCAGGGACCGGTTCCCTTCTTGCAGCCTGATCCCTCTGACACCTGGCAGATTCGGGCGTACGGGTGCCGTCCTGCACTCACCGTACCCCCTGGGATCCCTTAAGTTACTGGAGCCTTCCTCCCTAGTTCCCACTCCTCTCTCCTTCTTGGGCATGACAGGCCGAGCCTGCCTGCCGAGCAGAGCTCCTGCAGAGCCCCTGCTCCTCTCACTTCTCCTCACTGAATCCACCCCTACACATGGTGATGTGACGCTCTCAGCCCTGCCCTGGGAAGATGGGGGTACTCGGAGTCGGGTCAGATGTTGAGAACGGGGGTGCAGTCGTGGCCTGGACCCGTTCCTTGCCCAAGGCCGTCACATTGAAAATGATGCTAGGGCTTTCCGGGTTGAGTGGTAATTGTCGACTACGCCACCTGTGGTGTCTGGTGGTGCGCCACCAGCGCAACTACAGTCCGCTGAGGCCTGGAGTCATGGCGGCTAAAGTTCTCGCCGCTCCCTACAGGCGGAGCGCGGCCTCAGGGCCGGTAAAGCAGGATAAAGGGGGGGTAGTAGTGCGGCAGTAGGGACGCGGCGTCGCACGGAATGGCGCGTAATGAACAGTCCGGAGGCCATAGGGATGAATTTCCAAGGCTTTACTCACATTAGAGATGGCAGAAGGAAGGCGTCTCCCTGCTCCCCACGGAGTCCTGCGGTCACCAGGGACCGGGGTCCGACAACCTCCGAGCAAGTCCAGCATTCAATCGGGACCCCGCACCTGAGTGTTCCTGAACTACAGACCGTATCCTCTCCTGTCTGTGTGTGTGTAGATAGGCCGGATCTCCCTCTGAACTCCTCTCAGAACAAGGGCACGGGTGGCAGCTCTGCTCCTTCCGATACCCGATGGGATCCTCTGGGCCTACCGGGCTTTACCAACCAGGACATGGAGTAGCAAGGTCGGGTGTCGGGGGCCGGTACCCCTCTTGCAGCTGGACTCCCTCTGAATATATCAGGTGGTGAGGACAGGTGGCGTACACTGCTCCGTCTGCATCCTCCCCGGGATCCATTTGCTGTGGAGCTACACTCTCTAGCTCCGGGCCTTCTTGGTCGTGGTCCTTGACCGGGTTGAGACATTCCTCGTCTGCAACCTGCCCCTCGTTCCAAGGCTGGGGTATGAGGGCTGTGTCTCCATCCACTGTAGGTTCACACAGGATCCACGTTCAGGGTGGGAGATCACAATACCTCACAGTAATTAACAGCACAAAGACCAAAACCAAAGATGGCTTTTTATTAAATATGAAATTTAAAGTGTCACTAAATTGTAAGTCCTCCACCCTCACCCACTAACTGGTTCCCCTCACTCTTGGTTCCCCAGTCTCCCTGTAACCAGGAGGGCAGCACCTGGTGCATACTAGCCCCCTCTGGTGGAGAAATGTGGTGTTGGATGCAAAGGTTGGGTCCCGACCATCACGCTGTTCTTACCTCGGAGGAGGAACACTACACTCCATTACAGAAGTGCAGCATCCCTGTGGCGGTCGAATCTTCAGGGGCGCCACAGTTCTACAGTGGGATGTGCTACATAATGAAGTTTCTCTTAAGGGGCACTTGGAAGGGAAGATGTCCTTATCACCCCGGTCAGTAAAATCTTTATAGTGGTGGCAGGATAAGCCTAACCTATCTCGAGGGGTTCCCTGGGTACTTAGGGTCACTAGAACAATTACCACAGATGCGAGTCCGAGAGGGTGGGGAGCCCATCTGGGAGATATGGTAGCCCAGGGGACCTGGTCAGATATCGAAAAGGGTCTCTCCTCCAATGCAAAAGAACTTCTGGCGGTAGACAAGGCGGTGAATAATTTCTTACCTTTCCTTCAGGGCCAGAATGTAAAGATCCTCTTGGATAATCTAGTTGCGGTAGCATATGTGAACCACCAGGGGGATACATGGTCAAGATCGCTGATGAGAGTGACAGATCATCTCTTCCAGATTACAGAAAGTCACCTCCTTTCCCTGATGGCCCTCTATATAAGGGAAAAAGAAAACATGATAGCAGATTTCCCAAGCTGCTATCCTCTGATGCAAGGGGAATGGGAACTAAATCAAGGAATTTTTACCCAAATAGCCGAAGATGGGGGGGGGCCTCCGGTCAGGTAGATCCGTTTGCCACAAAACTAAATCGGAAGACAAAGATCTTGTGTTCCCTAAATCCCCTAGCTGTGGACGCTTTCCTGATTCGTTGGTATTTCAGCCTGGCGTATGACTCCTCCCCCCCTGGTTGGCTGTTCTTCTCATGGTAATAAGAAAGATCAGGGAGGACAAGGCCAGGGTTCTGCTGATCGCACCCTTTTGGCCCAGGAGGGTGTCCATCTACGATCCTTGGGTTCTTCCAGAGATTCCATATCTCCTTCTCCGGGGTCCGATATTCCATCCTCAAGCAACTGGCCTCCACTTGACGGTGTGGAACTTGAAAGGACACTGCCAAATCAGAAAGGTTTTTCCAAAGGTCTAGTAACCATCCTGCACAGGAGAAAACCTGTTACAACCCAGATTTATGCCACAAGTTGGAGAAAGTTTTTGTCTTTCTCTGGTTCTGGGGTTCATGGGGAGGGGGTGCCAATAGGACAAATCTTTGGAGTTTTTACAAAAAAGTCTTGAACTAGGGTTATCCACCAGCACCCTTAAAGTACAGATTTCTGCCTTGGGTGCCCTATATAGCTGTGATGTAGCTTGTAACTACTGGGTTTCTCGGTTCATTAAGGCAGCTTTTAGATCTAGACTCATTATTAAAAGCAGCTTGGTTCCCTGGTATTTAAATTTGGTTCTAAAGGCCTTGACTATCTCGCTGTTTGAGCTAATAGTCAGCAACCCTTAAATCCCTCTCTCTTAAGACCGCTTTAATATCTTTAACCTCGGCCAGGAGCATTAGTGACATCCAGGCCCTGTCTATGGCCTCGCCGTTTACTCAAATTCTGGATGATAGGCAGGATCTGGTCTAAAAATCACTCTCTCTCCCTAAGGTAGCTACTCGTTTCAACAGACTTCAGGAAGTCCTCCTACCCTCCTTTTGTCCACATCCTAGTAACCAGAAAGAGGTGGAGTTACATACGTTAGAAGTGAGGAGATGTCTGGTTAGGTAACATTCAGTTACCAAAAGCTTTAGGAAAGATAACTCGTTGTTTATATCCTACCAAGGGACTAGGAACGGTCTAAGGTCACGAAGTCCACCATAGCTAGATGGAATTGGGAGGCCATTTCTCTATCATATACAGTATAGACCAAAAGTTTGGACACACCTTCGCATTTAAAGATTTTTCTGTATTTTCTTGACTATGGAAATTGTACATTCACACTGAAGGCATCAAAACTATGAATTAACACATGTGGAATTATATACTTAACAAAAAAGTGTGAAACAACTGAAAATATGTCTTATATTCTAGGTTCTTCAAAGTAGCCACCTTTTGCTTTAATGATTGCTTTGCACACTCTTGGCATTCTCTTGATGAGCTTCAAGAGGTAGTCACCGGAAATGGTCTTCCAACAATCTTGAAGGAGTTCCCAGAGATGCTTAGCACTTGTTGGCCCTTTTGCCTTCACTCTGCGGTCCAGCTCACCCCAAACCATCTCGATTGGGTTCAGGTCTGGTGACTGTGGAGGCCAGGTTATCTGGCGTAGTCCCCCATCACTCTCCTTCTTGGTCAAATAGCCCTTACACAGCCTGGAGGTGTGTTTGGGGTCATTGTCCTGTTGAAAAATAAATGATGGTCCAACTAAACGCAAAGCGGATGGAATAGCATGCTGCTGCAAGATGCTGTGGTAGCCATGCTGGTTCAGTATGCCTTCAATTTTGAATAAATCCCCAACAGTGTCACCAGCAAAGCACCCCCACACCATCACACCTCCTCCTCCATGCTTCACGGTGGGAACCAGGCATGTAGAGTCCATCCGTTCACCTTTTCTGCGTCGCACAAAGACACGGTGGTTGGAACCAAAGATCTCAAATTTGGACTCATCAGACCAAAGCACAGATTTCCACTGGTCTAATGTCCATTCCTTGTGTTCTTTACCCCAAACAAGTCTCTTCTGCTTGTTGCCTGTCCTTAGCAGTGGTTTCCTAGCAGCTATTTTACCATGAAGGCCTGCTGTACAAAGTCTCCTCTTAACAGTTGTTGAAGAGATGTGTCTGCTGCTAGAACTCTGTGTGGCATTGACCTGGTCTCTAATCTGAGCTGCTGTTAAACTGCGATTTCTGAGGCTGGTGACGCGGATAAACTTATCCTCAGAAGCAGAGGTGACTCTTGGTCTTCCTTTCCTGGGGCGGTCCTGATGTGAGCCAGTTTCTTTGTAGCGCTTGATGGTTTTTGCAACTGCACTTGGGGACACTTTCAAAGTTTTCCCAATTTTTCGGACTGACTGACCTTCATTTCTTAAAGTAATGATGGACGCTCGTTTTTCTTTACTTAGCTGCTTTTTTCTTGCCATAATACACATTCTAACAGTCTGTTCAGTAGGACTATCAGCTGTGTATCCACCAGACTTCTGCACAACACAACTGATGGTCCCAACCCCATTTATAAGGCAAGAAATCACACTTATTAAACCTGACAAGACATACCTGTGAAGTGAAAACCATTTCCAGTGACTATCTCTTGAAGCTCATCAAGAGAATGCCAAGAGTGTGCAAAGCAATCATCAAAGCAAAAGGTGGCTATTTTGAAGAACCTAGAATATAAGACATATTTTCAGCTGTTTCACACTTTTTTGTTAAGTATATAATTCCACATGTGTTAATTCATAGTTTTGATGCCTTCAGTGTGAATGTACAATTTTCATAGTCATGAAAATACAGAAAAATCTTTAAATGAGAAGGTGTGTCCAAACTTTTGGTCTGTACATCTAGCGGCGAGGAAGGGCCAGAAGGGCTGAAGGCTCATTCCACCCGGGCTGTGGCGACCTCCTGGGCTGAGAAGACAGGTGTCTCGATAGAAGACATATTTAAGGCTGCTACCTGGTCCTGTCCCTCTACATTCCATAGACACGATAGGTTAGATATAGGTGTATCGGCTGACCTCACCTTTGGGAGAAGAGTGTTCCAGGCTGTGGTCCTTCAATAGATTACTTCATCTCTGTAATTCTCTCGTGGTGCTGTCATGGTCGACCGATAAAATATTAAATTACATACCGGTAATGGGATTTTTCGGAGACCATGACAGCACCCTTATATTCCCTCCTTTCACGTTTGTGGGAACACTCCCGTTTTATTAATTATAATCTCACACTCAGTAGGTTTCGTCTGGTATGGCAATTTTGTGATTGTTTGCTGTGTTTATTAACCTGGCGGTCCTCTCAATGCTCTGTAATCCAAACTGAGGCGGGAGAGAGGTGGCGCCCTTTTAAGCCTGTATGTTTCCTCTCCTTGGTGGGCGGATCCCCTCTCTCGTGGTGCTGTCATGGTCTCTGAAAAATCCCGTTACCGGTAAGTAACTTACGACTATTCATTTGATGGAGCAATCAAAAAGTTGTACCCCAAAATGGTATTAAAAACGGTCTTAGAAAATTGGAACACAAGCCAAACAATTTGTTTGCAAAGTTTAGAATTTTTTAAAAGCAGTAAAATGTTTTCGTTTTCTTCTGCACCATTTCACTTTATTTGGAATTCATTGCCCTTTTTTTTCTATATGTTGCACAGTAAAGTGAATGGCGTCTTTCAAAAATGCTGTAATTTTGTCCCACAAAGTACACCTCAACCCTGCTGTATTGAATAGTGTCTGTGTTATTCACTATGTGATATGTGTTTTTTTATTGTATACTAATGTATAGTGACTAGTGATGATCGAGCGTGTTCTATGAACCCATTCAGCGAGCACGCTAACAGCCATGACACTTGCAGGCACGGCGACCTTAAAAGAAATGCCGAGCATGCCAAAATACTCGGCGAGCACCCGAGCGTGCTTGCCGAAGGGGTTGATAGAACACGCTCGATCATCACTAATAGTGACCAGATGCCTCTAAGGAATCTTTTTTGGCCTCTGTTTTACTGGTGCTTGAAGTGCAATTTTTTGTAGCTCTAATGATTAAGTAATATGCAACTATGTGAACTGCAATTGCCAATTAACAATTTAAGGGAATCCATCAGATATACCCCTCCCTCCAATTCCCATTCATGACCATGCAGGATTTGGAAAGCTAAATCCATAGACACCTCTATATCTTTTATCTGTTGCTGCATTTCTGAGTGCTCTGGGTGTAACGGAGCACTAACCAAGCCTCAGCCTTCCAAGGTTGCTTCCCTGCCCAGCACCAGCCTCTTTATCTTGATTGATAGCTCACTGTCAGTTTTTTGGGACGTCAGGCACCAAGCAAGGAAAATCAGTGAGCTAGACACTAGCACTGGGAACTTTCCCTCCGTACACGCAAAACATAAACCAAAAAAAAAGCAATTTGGCACGTTACTTAATTTATGTAGATTTATAGAATGAAATGTTGGATTTCGCATGAGCTCGATCCTTGTTTTTCACAGAACTCATATCTATTATAGTCTAGGGCTGTTCACATATTTCTGCGGACCGCGTATTTTTCACTGAAACACGTTGACCTGTCGAATTTTGATCCAAATCAAAGTTTAGAGTTTCTCGGATGCAAAACAAAGCTGATGAAAGTCTGAATGAGGCCTTACTCTATTATTTATTTTTTAAGCAGCGTTCATTCCAGGCTGCTGTACACATGAAGAGGGTTTACACACCTAAAATACATATATAAAACACAGAAACAAGCTACCATTGACAGACTAGTATGGAGGGAGACACTGCCACTACGATCTAACAGTGTGGATTCTGGTGTCTCGCTCCTTCCCTCAGGGTGTATTCCAAAAGCCTCCTCCAATAAACAAGTTGTGGACAAGCTGCAGGTGGAGAGGGAGTGCGGGATTACGGTGAAGGCCCTGACTGCGTCTCTGTTTTACACTTACGAGGGAAAGAAGTATCTCCTGAACCTGATCAACACTGCGGTGAGTGTGACGTTTCTTCTTGATTTGTTTCTCTGTGCTCTTGTTGCGGATGTTCAACAGGTCACGGCAGTCTCGTCTCCTGTCCAATGACTAAATGACGTCATGGAAGATCCTTTCACTCCACCGCGAGCCATACAAGAGACCAGACGCAGTGGAGAAAAGACCGGGGGCCATCAGAAGGTAAGTATAATGTTATTTTCTCCAATCCCCTCCATGACAGCACACCTGGAGGTAGCATCCCCATCCTAATTAAGGACAGGAAAACAAGAGGTTAAATAGCCCCTTCCCCCAACAATCCCCAGTGTTTTCCTGTCCCTATGGGATGAAGAGGTTACCTGGGGTGCCTGCGGCCGGCAAGCAGGGCCCTATTAAATTTACCTGCCGGGCTGCAGGGAGCGATCGCCTCCGACCTTCCTTCCTTTGCAGCTCCCGTGTCTCCTTGAGAGCGGGACCCCCCCCACACACACTCGCCTGCGTGTAAAGCCGAGTAGGGTTTTGGGGGCTGGGGGCCTCCTGTTGCTCCCCGGCCGGAGTCTCCTCTGTCCTCCATGGCGGCGTGCCGGAAGTCAGGCTTTTGGCCAGCGGGACGTCACTTCTGGTGCGTTCCACCGTGGAACGCATGGGGCTGCGGCGGGAAATTCAAAAGGAGAAGCCGCGGTTTGCCCTGAAAATGAGGATCCTTCACTAGATAGGTGAAAATTTGGCACTGGATCTCGGTCTCCCCTATAAAAGACCCAGATGAGAAGACTCCATTAAGGTAGGACAGAATATTCTGCTACTATGGAGGGTGCTGTTCCAAAGCCTGCGTCTGCAGAGCCCAGCGCTAACCCGGCCCCAGTAAGTACTAGGTCCTAGGTTATTCCCCACTCTCTTTTGAGCAGGATCCTAAATATATTTTAAATCTCCCCTTTTTTTATTTTTAATTTAGGGAGACAAGGATCCTGCACCGACAGTGGGAGAAATCACT